>NW_026606094.1:17232500-17475000 GCF_029834395.1 Sorex fumeus
CCGTGAGAGTTATAGTAAACTTAACTAAAACTCTAGAATCCAGAAGGGAATTATATGATACAAACAAAATATTGAATGAAAAAAAAACCCTTGAAAACTAGACTTTTCTATACAGCTAGGTTATTACTTAATTTGGAGTAGTAGTAAGATTGCTCAAACTAACAACAGATAAAGAAATCCACAGCCACTCAATGAACTCTGAAAGATTACCAAATGGTTTTCAACAAGATTCAAAGGAACTCCACTCAGAGATAGTATCACTGTATCACTGTCATCCCATTGTTCATCCATTTACTAGATCGTGCCAGTAAAGTCTCCATTCTTCCCAGCCCTGAGATTTTAGCAATCTCTCCTTACTTGTCTTTCCCAATGCTGCTGTATTGGAGGCTCTTTCAGGGTCAGGGGAATGAGACCTGTTATTGTTACTGTTTTTGGCATATTGAATACACAGCGAGGAGCTTGCCTGGCTCTGCCATGCAGGCAGGATACTCTTGGTAGCTTACCGGGCTCTTCGAGAGGCATATACATATATATTTCCCTCTATGATTTGTTGCCTACTGTCTATCCCATCAAATATGGTGTAGTAATTAAGGAAAATGGGTAGGGAGTATCTTACGATGTGTCACGCAGCCACAAAAGTGGCCGTGTGGTCCAGAAATATGTTTACTCATATGTGAACATTGTTTTTTAAAAAGTATGTCTTTCGACTGACTGTCCTCAGAAGTAGTAAGACATATTTTTTCAGACGCATAACATGTAAGGAAAAATGAGGGTAATAATGTGTCTTTCACAATGAACTAGAAATGCACTTGCTTTAAATTTAAAACAGGAAATAAACACAGCTTTAGGTTCAACTTTCAGGGTAACCTCAACAAAAATATTTAGAAGTAACAAACAAGAAGATGGAAAATGACTATTACACAACAGGGAAATATCAGACTTGAAGTGGAGAAAGTAAGAGACCAAAGAAACATAAAGGAAACATAAGTGAACTGTAACATCACAAAAAACCATACACAAAAATGGTAGCAAATTCATATATATTAACAATTTCTCTAGATATCAACAGATGTGTATCACCAATGAAAAGAGATTCAGCGGCCAGATAGACCAGGAAACAAAATCAAAACTTCTACAGCTTAAAGGAGATCCAACTGAGATCAACTGGTAAACAAAAGATTCAAAATAAAAGATTGGAAAGCAACTATATTCGAAAATGATAGACTAAAACACTCAGGGATGGCCATATTTAAGATTCTAACAGCCAAAAGCAAGAAAAGACAGTGATAAAGATCATATATGGATCAAGGAATCAATACATCAAGAGGACTTAACACATACTAAAACATGTACTAAATATATTTTTATATGTTTATATGCAAAATCAAGAGGTATCTAAGTTTATAATACACCTGAAGAGAAACACTAATGGCAGTACAACAGTTGAAGATATTAATGCCCCCAGTCTCACCTTAAAAAAATATCAAGAGACAAAATAGTTAAGAAATAATAATCTTAAATTACGAATTGGAAGCACTGCTCTTAATTGATATTTACAAGACAACACAACCCCAATATCCTTCACAATAATAAACATGTGGAATACAAAATAAGTGTTGATGAAGACAATGATTGAAATCATATTAAATATATGTTCATATCTAGGAACATAGGAATTAGCCATAAAAGGGAAGAAAGGATAAACTCATTTTGGACAACTAAAGGTCAAGGAATAAACCCAAGAAGCACTACATGCACACACTGTCCTCCTGTTTATCTATTTGCTCAAGCGGACCCAGTAACGCCTCCATTGTGAGACTTGTTGTTACTGTGTTTGGCATATCCAATACATCATGGGGAGCTTGCCAGGCTTTGCTCTGCTGGCGAAATACTCTTGGTAGCCTGCCGGGCTCTCCAAGAGGGGCGGAGGAATTGAACTCAGATCGGCCGGGCCAGCCACGTGCAAGGCAAATGCCTTACCCACTGTGCTATTGCTCCAGCCCAACCCCAAGAAGAAATAAAATAATTCCTGGAAACAAAAGAGAATAAAGATATGAGTTTATCACAACATATATGGGACATAATAGACATAGCATTGAGAGAAATTCACAGCGATACAGACTTCCATCAGGAAACAAGAAAAGGCTAAAATAATTTGGAATTTTACATGTGAAAAAATTGGAAAGAGAGCAACAAATGAAGTAAAAAGTGTTTAAAAGGAAAAATATAATAAAATTAGAATGGAAGTAGATAAAACAGAAATTAAAAGGACATCAAACAAAAGAATGATTTAATCAAGAGAAGGATCTTTGAAAAATAAAGACGGATCTGCACATCAAGAAAAATAAAGAAGGTTGACAAAACCTTAGCTAGACTAACAAAAGAAAAAGAGAGAACTTAACAAATCAAATGAGATATTCAAGTGCAGAAGACACAGTAATAATTGCAGAAATATAAAAGATCACAAAAGACCATTGAAAATTATTTTTGTGATGAAATTGGAAAATCTAGGAAAAAATAGATGAATTTTAGAATCACTGTCCAAGAATGAATAAAGAACAAATAGGAAGTTTATACAGATTAATAATATTGCATCTTTTGTCTAAATAATGAATGTAATCAAAGTAGAGAGAGAGTTAAGTGGAAATCATCTGCCTCCCAGGCATTGGGAGGGGTAGGAATGGGGTATATTGGGGTTCTTGGTGGTGAAAAATAAGTGCTGGAGAAGGGAGAGGTGTTTGATCATTTTATGTCCAAGACTTAATCTTGAAAGCTTTGTAATTTTTCCCACTCGGATTGGAGTCGAGCATCCTCCACCCAGATCCTCCAAACTCCAGTAGGCGGGGGTCACACCCACCACCTGGCCCCCGGGTGCCCTGTAATCCCATCAACGGCCAAGACTCAGAGACTATAAAATCCAGCTCCCGGACGAGAACAGTGCAGTCTCCTGCCCCCGCGCCTGGCTGTTCCTCGCCAGGGCCCCTTGGAGGGGAGCGGGTTGAGCTTTCCTCCCCACCCCGACCAGGGCTCCGGCAGCCGAAGACCTCCAGGACCAGCCACCACCATGCTGAGACTACTCTCTGAGGGACAAATCCACACGGGTTCCGGGGCCGAGATCTCCAAGCCTACTCGGATTGGAGTCAAGCATCCTCCACCCAGATCCTCCAAATTCCAGTAGGCGGGGGTCACACTCACCACCTGGCCCCCTGGCGCCGTGTAATCCCATCAACGGCCAAGACTCAGAGACTATAAAGTCCAGCTCCCAGAACCACGCGGCCGCAAATGCGGCCGCGCGACATCTTATCAGGACATCTTTTTATGACATCTTATTATCTCATTCCTACTTTGGACAAACTGGCAGGCTATCGAATGTAGCCTGCCCACAGGGCAGAGTCTGGCAAACTCCCCGTGGCATACCAAATCTGCCAAATACCAGTAACAATGATGGGTCTCATTCTCCTAAAGATCCTTGAATATAATCTCAGGGCTAGGATGAAAGAGACGTTACTGGGGCCTGCTCGAGGCAATCGATGAATAACAGGATGATGAATGATTCAATAAATAAATATAACAAAAAAGAAAGTTTATACAGATTAATTACTCAGAATAAAACTAAACAGTAATAAAAGTTTTTTAAAATGCACCAATTTTTGGAGGCCAGAAAATGTTTAATTCCTCAAGTAAATATAGTACTATATCAGCTACAAAAGAAATTTATGATTTAAAGAAAAAACACTATATTACATGTCAAATTTTTACATTTATAAAGAAGTAGCTATTTTTAATATTATGACCAGATTATTATAAAAATAAATACTCTGAGATAAAAACTCTGATATAATGAATTTGCAAATACAGACATAAATAATAAAGTATGTTTAGAAAACATTTGTATTAATATAAAGAACATTGTTGATGCCTTATTAAACTTCTCATTTATATAAAACATGGTTTATTTTGTTTCTATAATCTAGACAATTCCTTGAACTGGATTTAGAGTTCTTTATTCAAGTGAAATTTTTCTCACCATCATGTGCAAATTAGCAAACTAGCTTATTTTAAAATATTTTATTGATTTGTGTAAACTGCTGTGTATAGACTAATCTTAGATACTCTTTCATGAAAGTGGAGTTCAAAAGAGCTGTTTGAAAAATAATATAAGTCATTCATCTCTTAAGGATCAGGAGCTATTATCTATCAAAATAGAGTATTTCATACATATTGCCAGGTGCCTGGGTCAAAGTTGGCACTTTGGACATTTATCAATGAATTAAAAAAATAAATACCTTAAAATATAGTTGCTGTTGATGACTTTATCTTGCATAATATGGACAAATACTATGAATCTAATTGTGTTGGAATTGCTGTGATAAGGTATAAGATCCATAAAATGAAATAGTAAGATATATAAAATGAAATAGCAAGATATGTTTCACAATATTTTTCAGAAACATAGTATAAGACAAATACCCCAGTTCTATTCAAATTTCTGCTTTTATCCTGAAAGGCTGTCATTGGAACTTATGGCATTGTCACCTCTTCTGTAAAAGTATCTGGCTAGAATAAGTTAGCTCATTAAGCTCTTTTCCACTAGTAAAATTTATATACTACTGCATCCTCAAATGATATGGAGTATTTCTTAATTGGTGACAAAATAGATGTCCTAAACTATTCTTTCAAATATTTATATAATTGAGGTATGGTGGCAATGCAGAACCATAAAACAAATACTTTAAAAAATTCACACCTTAGCTATGTATTTCAGATTGCCATGCACACAATTCTTCTAAATTTTCATCATTTTAGTTGCCATCATCATGTTTAAAGATATCATTCAATTTCACCTTTCTTTTAAATAGAAAGAAAAAGATGAAGGAAAGAATAAAAGAAGAAAAGATAAATGGAGGCAATATTTCAATTCCTACAAAAATTGTGAGGTTTCTACCCTTCCTAGAGAATGATAAAATTCTGAAAACCTAGATATAGACAAATGAGCTTTGAAAGTGGAAACCCATTAGACAAATAAAAATTGAGAGAGGGTTGACATAATGTGATATGAGAGTTATTCCTTGAAAGTAGGACACATGCTTTTTCTCATATTTTTTCTACATTTAAATTTTGTCCCAGATTGATCTTAGATTTGAGAAAATGAATCCAGTTGGTAGATATTAGTCAAAAAGATAATAAGAAAAGAAGAAGCAGAAAACACAATTTGATAGGACACATGTTATGTTATGTACATTATATGATTTTATGCATAAATCATTTAGTTACATTTATTAAATAAATGTTATATTTAAGTATTGGGCTAAAGGTATGTGAAACTTGAATAGAAGTACATGTTATTCTACATTAAGTTAGTTAACAGATTATGAGGTCACAATAAAAATAAAACTGTGCAACATAAAATCATATCTATATACATAGAAAATGCTTAGGTGTCTGAGAATCCAATACGTGGATTAGGTGACTATAGTACTTAAAGAATGGGCTATATTTTATTCACCTAATAACTCATCTCCAGCCTCATTGTCACTGTCTCTTGGTTCAATCATTAATCCTATAGAAAGTGATTTATCACATCCTGATCAAATTCAGTCCTGATAAAAAGATACTTTATTGCTTTAAAAGGAATCTGATTACCTCTGGAAATAGCAAAAAAGCAACAAAAGATTAGTCTTATAACTTTGTCAATATCATATATTTATAAACACGCTTTTAAGAAAACATTCATAATTGATCACTTCTTAGATTTTTAGTAGAAACTGTGTGAAGCAAATATATGCCACAATTCTTACCCATTTATTTTAGTGTTATAATATGTATATATGTACATGTCTCTCTCTCTCTCTCTATATATATATATATACTTACACAAACACACACAAACATTTTACCTCTTTCTCCACATTGCTTCTCTTTATCTTCTTTTTAAAATACTGAGAAACCACAATAAAAATCTGGCTTCCAGGAGTGAATGCTGTCCCCCAGGATACAAACTTAATGAATGATAGTGACATCAGTTGTGTCACTAAGACAAAAATATGCTAAAAACCCATACTAAAGAAATAATTGATGGAAATGATTAAGGGCAATAAGGTCTGCCTAGGAAGGCATTAAGGAGTGACATATGTCAAATTCAGTCTATGCTTTTCCAATTCAAGATATTCTAAACATAAAGTTTATATCCTACTTGGCTGAATATCTGAAAATGGATGAAACCACAGTAAGTTTTGAAGCACCACAATTGTCTTTCTTCTAATTTTTTTTATCTCACCGAACAGCCAGAAAATATTATTAAAGACTAATGAAACTGAGAATGAAGTAATCCTATGATCTTTTAAAACTAAGTCAATTGTCAAAAATGAGGTTGGACAGAAACGATGGGGAAACTAGCAAAACTGGACAAACCACACTTCTTACATGAGGAAAGTGTATATTATTTTGTATTATGTTATATGTTATTTTACAAGTTATATGTATTATATTGTATCGTACAAAATTCACTTAATCACTTAATCACTTAACTTCCCGTTAGTCGTGGATTTGCTCAAGCGGGCGCCAGTAACGTCTCCATTTGACCCTGTCGCGTGCTAGTGTAGCACAATGGCATCTGTTCGCTCTGGTGACATGAAGAGCCTCAAACCGATCGTTCATGATCTTGATGAAGAAGTCTGACCATCTTGTAGGTGGGCGGCCACGCGGTCTTTTGACATTCCGTGGAATCCAGTCAGTAACAGCTCTGGTTCAGCGGTCGTCTTTAAATCTCATTATGTGACCAGCCCATCTGATTTTTGACACCTTGGCAAATGAGAGAGTCCCTGATTCTTGATCGTTGACCGATGTCGGAACTCCGGATTCTTTCTCTCATTTGAGTGAAACGTGATATTCCAAGCATAGCTCTTTTAATTCCTCTTTGGGAGACCTTAATAGCGTTCTCATCATACAAGATTATAGGAAAAAAATTTTCTTATACTTTTTCTAAAAGTATAGAAAAATTCCACATCTCAGAGTAAGAAATAAAGAGAGATGTAATTATACTAAGTTGTTGAAATAATTAAAAGCACATACATTTTACCAACCTATTGGATACAATTTATTATTTCTAAATAATTTTGCTTTCAAAACATTGACTCAAAAAGATCCTTACTCTTTTCTTCAAAATTCTCAATAAACCAACCATCTAAATGGAGATGAAAGGAACCATCCAAAGGAAAGGGCCTTTTGCTCTTAAAACACTACATCCCAGGTATCGGAGTCAATGCTTGGATGATTGCAACAGCTTCTGTACTGGTTTCCCTAGTTCTGCTTAACTTCTTCAATTTGTTACCTGCAGTATATACCAAATTAAATGTTCTTGAAAACTTGAGTTACCAGTCTGTTATAGAATATTCTAATTAATTACATTAAGGAAAGTACCAAATCCACAATCTGTCATTCAAATGTCTGATATCACTCTCCTTATTTACCTTTATTTTGATTTTTTTTCTACCCCCAGACGGACCTTCACCATTTTTATTTATTTATTTTTTGCTTTTTGGGTCATACTCGGTGATGCACAGGGTTTACTCCTGGCTCTGCACTCAGGAATTGCTCCTGATTGTGCTCAGGGGACCATTTAGGATGCTGGGAATCAAACCCAGGTCAGCCTTATGCAAGGAAAATGCCTTACCCACTGTGTTATGGATCCAGCCCCGCCTTCACCATTTTAAGTGAATTTTCTGCTCATGAGAAATGAATACACAGGTTCATGTAATGCCTCTGGATAATAAAGTTTCCCCTCCCCCTCTACCTTTCCGAACTTTAGCTATACAAAATTTCACTAATCATGGCATCATGTGGAACTTTCCAATCTCTGAATCACATGTTCCAAATAAAAATGGGACTCATGGCCTAGAATGAAACGAACAGGGTGAGAGACTGTCTGAGATCATTATGTTGACCAAGACCATCCATGGTAACTCACAGTTCCAGAAGGCTGAATCTAAACATTGGACATGGGAGTTTCCCAGTGGACAGTTCCACAATGAAGTTGATTACAACATAAAAAAAATCGACGGTTTTGCCTGACTGATCTAGCTGTTGTCACAAAATTCCAAATGGGATAAGACCACTATCTCCTTTGTGCAAAGTTCTGCTTCATTGAGCGAGGAGAAAGGGCTGCAAAGTTTAAGAAGAGAACTCCCACAATGACCACCAACTGGGAACTCTTTGGCATTATTGCAGCAATATGGGAAAATGCTGTAATTGACAACATCAACAAAGAATACAATCAACTGGTTCAGCACCTTCATGATTGTGCAAGGAATGCCGAGAGAGAGAGAAAGTCACAAAAAGACACCTGTCTTTGGAAACTCTCGAGCTCATTCGCCAATGTGGTTTTGCAAGAGCCTCAGATATTCACAAGCTAACTTCTGAGTTCAGAAAGCTGTGCAGAGAAGCCATAAAGGAAGATCTCAAAGAGAGAAGAGCAGCAGTGCTGGCCGGTACAGCAGAAGCCTGGAAAAGTATTCACAACACCTGCCTATCCTTACCAACTATAAGACCAAGATGACTGCCCTCCGGACTTTTCCTCCAAATTGCCGGGACTACAGCTCCCAGGTAACCTCTGATTCCAGAAGTCACGCCCACAGCCCGCCCCCCAGCGCCATCTTTACAGCATACAGCCGAAGAGAAGGGCCACATGGAGGGCTGGCTCCACAGCTCCCGGAGAAAAAACCAGGTTCCAAAAAGAGCCGAGATCATCAGGAAGTCCCAGATGGGGTAGGTGCCGCATCCCGCCTCCCCCAGATGGAACCCCGGTAACCAGAAACCTCTACAAGCATAGCTCGAGTATGCAGGAACTAGGACTTTTTCCTCCAAACCGCACGGCCGCTTACGCGGCCGCGTGACATCTCTCTATATACAAAGTGATCAATGGGAAGTAAATCACCCAACGTTTCTCCCTGAAAATCAGAGTTAAGTTTGGAGCACGGCCACAGCCCCAGAAACACAAGGAATTAATGCAGAACCCAGCAGCTTGGAGCAGAAAAGTGAACGGACTATGCGTTAATCCAGGCCATCATGTCTGCCCAGAGGGGAAAGGATGTTGCCCCATTTGCCCTCTCTTCTCTGGAAAGAAGGATGGCGGCCGCATGAGAGCCTTGTGGACAGCAGGTATGAGCTGGGGGTGTGAGGGCGACTAAAACCTCACAGGAAGGGGGGCGTTCCGGTCCGTCCTTCACGCCCTACCGAGGCCACCAGTTGCCCCCGCGAGCGGCTCTCTAGCACGGCCACAGCCCCAGAAGCACAAGGACTTAATGCAGAACCCAGCAGCTTGGAGCAGAAAAGTGAACGGACTATGCGTTAATCCAGGCCATCATGTCTGCCCAGAGGGGAAAGGGTGTTGCCCCATTTGCCCTCTCCTCTCTGGAAAGAAAGATGGCGGTCGCATGAGAGCCTTGTGGACAGAAGGTATGAGCTGGGGGTGTGAGGGCGACTAAAACCTCATGGGAAAGGGGGCATTTTGGTCTGCCCTTCACGCCCTACCGAGGCCACCAGTTGCCCCCCACGAGCGGCTCTCCAGCACGGCCACGACTCCGGAGCACAGAAACCAATTTCTTAATTATCTGACTTTCAGTAGAAATACTTCCAGGGTCAATAAGTAAAATAGCAGAAATCCAAAACCAACATTTAATTCTTGAACCCAGCTGTAGAAAGCAAATCACTTCACAATGCTTTTTCAGCATGTCTGATTTCGGGGGGGGTAAACTCTAAATAATAGTGGTGAATCTTTTATTGAAACAATGAATCTAATCAAAGCAGATAGAGTGTTAACTAGAATTCATCTGCCTCACAGGGACTGGGAGGGGCGGGGGGTAGGGTTTTATTGGGGTTCTTCATGGTAAAAAATAAGTATTGGTAAAGGGAAATGTGTTTGATATTTGCATGACTGAGACCTAAACCTGAAAGCTTTGTAACTTTTCCCACAGTGATTCAATAAATAAATAAATTAAAAAAAAACCAAGATGACTGCCCTCCGATGTCCTGATGGATCTATCACATCTTCCAGAAGGGTAATGGAGAAGATTATCCATGACTTCTACTCGGATCTCTTCGATAGCCACGTCCACCTGCCCACATACCAAATTCCTCAGGATGGATATATCATTCCCAGCATTCTCTTTTCCAATATCCAACATGCTATTTCTGGTAAAGAAGCATACAGCACCCAGTCCAGACAATGTCAGACCTGAACACCTGAAGAATCTGCCACCAGTACTCATCAATACACTGGCTCGGCTCTTCACATGCTACTTGTCTGAATGCAAGGTTCCATCCTAATGGAAAACCAGTAGGACAATTCTGTTGTACAAAAAGGGAGACATCCAGGAAATCTGCTACAATTACCTGATCTGCCTGTTGTCAATCATCTACAAGTTATTCACTCGCGTCATCCTGAATAGTATTGGCAGAATACTAGATGAAGGACAACCATGCGCGCAAGCCGGGTTCCAAAAAGGATTCAGCATGATCAACTATATCCATACGGTGACCAAGCTCATTGAGGTTTCACAAGAGTTCAAGATGCCACTCTGTATAATGTTCATCAATTTAAATAAGGCCTTTGATTTTGTTGAGACTGAAGCAGTCATCGAAGCCCTAGCAAACAGGGAGTTTGAACTCAGTACATCAGGATCCTCCGTGAGCTGTATTAAGGATTCACCACCAGGATCTCACTATTCTATGAGGAAGTGATCATTGACATAAAGAGAGGGGTTGGACAGGGCGATACCACTTCACCAAAACTCTTCAGTGCCACTCTCAAGAACATAATGAGATGACTTGAATGGGAAGAAATGGTAGTGAAGATAGATGGTCAGCAACTACACCACCTCTGCTTTGCTGATGATATCGTTCTAATAACACCAAATATTAACCAAGCAGCACAAATGCTGGCCTACTTCAACCATGGTCATACTGCAACTAAATCTCACAAAGACAATGTTCATGAGAAACGGAATAGTTCCTGATGTTACATTTTCCCTCAATGGAACAAACATCTCTGAATGCAGCAGTTATGTGTACCTAGGTCCAGAACTCAAACGACCTGGCACCTGAACTGAGCAAGAAGAAGAGAGCTGCGTGAAACGCTTTCAAGAGTGTCAAAGAAGTGTTTAAGAGGATGAAGAAACTCTGACACAGCTTTTCCACTCCACCATTCTTCCTGCACATACGCCTCAAAGACCTAGGCCCTATGAAAACACGATGAGAACACTTTTTGGGTATCCCAAAGAGGAATTGAAAGAGCTATGCTTGGCATATCATGTTTCACTTAAATGAGAAAAGGGATCCAGAGTCTGAACTCTGTCAATGATCAGGGATGCTGTCTTGTTTGCTAATGTCTCAAAAATCAGATGGGCTGGACACGTAATGCTATTTAGAGACAACTGCTGGACTAGAGCCATTACCGACTGGATTGCACGGGATGTCAAAAAAACACATGGCCGCCCACCTACGAGATGGTCAGGCTTCTTCATCAAAACCCTGAACAAACAGCTTGAGGATCTTTGTGTTCCTGGAGCGAGCAGATGGCATTGGGCTATATTAGCACGCTACAGGGATGAATGGAGACATTACTGTGCCTGCTCTAGCAAATTGATGATCAACGGGATGACAAGTGATGACAAGTGATACAAGTTATCAATGGCTATAGTACTCAGGAAATGTTTCACTGGACATTTGAAATGATATTAGGTATTAATAATGAGAAGAATTTTGACAGAGAAGTAGAAGTGCAAATACATTTTTTTCTTTCAAAAGAGGCAGCATGGAATTGTGGTTCAACTTCAACCTGAGGCATCCTAATTTAGACTGTCTTGATCAAAATCTGTCTCTGTCATTTACTTTCTTTACCATAAGCCAGTTTCTTGACAGTTTCTGGATCAATTTTATTCCTCAGAGGGCAATTGATAGGATTATTTAGTAACTTTTAGAGGAAAACTATGTTCAAAATTCAGTAAAATAGTGAAATTGTACCCATTTTATCAAATGCTTTAGGCAAACTAGCTAATAGAGGGGTTCAAGATTTTTAGAAAGTGAGGGTATGGATCACAAGGGATAACTAACAGTCCTGGGAGAGGGTTGGGGCAGTGATAGCAAGTGAATGCAGTCGTTAGGAGAATCTAATGTGGTCCTTTCTATTAGCATCTTCTTGACAACTTCATTTACTACCATCAGCATGACACAGAGTCAAGCACACTGTAATGATAATTAATGTGCTGATAACAGTGACCGACTTGTTAATAAGAACCAGGAAAATAATTTTCTTGCACAAATTCAAAACTGTATAAAAATCTTATATTTTACTTCTCTAATTTTGAATTTAGGAAAATCAATTTAGGAGAGGTTGAATTTCTTAGCTAGTTATATAGCTAGACATCTATAGATTTTGATCTATGATTTCCATATTTCAAAATCAAAATTTAATCTTTCTCCTGAACTCTAGATTCTAATTTTCAATTTAAATGTGATTTTTTTTCAAGTTGAAAGTGCTTAACTTTTCCTCTTCCTTATTTTTCAGGTCAACTTTAGTCCTTCAAAAAATGATATCTCTTTCATTTTATCTTTCCTCACAGAACACTTGATTTCTTCCTTTGGCACCTGTCACACTATGCTTCTATCTGACAATTAGTAGGCAAAAGAAAAATCAATGTAAAAGACCTTGGGTTAAATAAAAGCTGTCTTCCTTCCCTATGGTGGTCCACTGTTATGCAGACATTGGAGTGAATATAATCAGTGGCAGAAAACTCACTGAGTTCTCAGTGTTATGTTTATATTAATATATTAATAGTACTCTGTGTCTGATTCTATAAAAATGAGGGAATGAACTGATATGAACTGATGATATAACCAATGTAGATACTGAAAAGGTCTTAAGAGGGTTTCAGTAGATATCTGGAATTATATAAAGAGAAGCACAAGTTATACTATGTTTTATACTTATAGAAGTATATAAATAGATATGTGTTGGATTTTATACACAGACACACACACACAAATATATATTGATGTATGTTAGATTACAGTTCTAAGCATTTTAGAAGTAGCATTGATTTGTCCTTTCTCTCTTCAGCAGAGAGCTTAGATTTGTTGAGTTACATCCATCACAGTATTCTAGAGGCAAAACCAATTCCATCTGGCACTCCTAATCCTCTGTGTTTATCTTTAACCTCTCCTTTGTACTCTTTTTCCCCTATCAGTTAATCATTTATATCTCCATATCAGACCCTGTAATTTGTAAAGTCAAATTCTTCTGAGTGCTCTGAATTTTGTGTATGCAGGGCTGGAGCGATAGCACAGCGGTAGGGCGTTCGCCTTACAAGCGGCCAACATGGTCGACCCGAGTTCGATTCCTCCGCCCCTCTCGGAGAGCCCGGCAAGCTACCGAGAGTATTCGATATGCCAGACACAGTAACAACAAAGTCTCCAATGGAGACGTTACTGGGCCCGCTCGAGCAAATCGACGATCAACGGGAGGACCTTTACCTTTACCTTTACCTAGTGAATTACTACATTTCTTTTTCATATATGTCTTTTACATAGTTTGTTTTAATACAATGCCCTTTTTGTATAGACAAAGGAAGACAATTAATGCTATGCTTTTGTAATTTGGGAGTTAACTGACTCCGAAAAATATTTACTCCTCGACATCTATCATATTTACTTCACATAAGCCTCAGTTGTTTCTAGTTCCTAACACCGCAAAAGTGGGAATCTCAGGGAGAGACAATAATGGACCCAGGGCAAGCCGTAAGCTACCCTGGCATCAAAAAGGAACAATCTAAGCACCATAAGAAGTATAATAAATTAAGAGCACAGTCATGGAACAAACTGTCATTACCCCCAAAGAAGGAACTGAATTAAGGACCCTGCTGGGGTTAGTAAAGTATAACCTGGTCTGAAGACTGTAGTCGTGATCTATAACCAGATATTCCCAGGAAGAGCCACCCTTTCAGCTTAATATATCTCTGACTAGGTTCATACAAAATAACTAGAAATATTGTCAAGAAGTATATTTAAGATGGTTGTTTAAGTGGATACTGACTAAGGAAAGGCAAAAAAAAATACACCCTTAGATGGAATTTTTCCCGTGGGTGTATCTGTTAGTAGCAATCTAGGGTACTGAGCACTTAGATGAGATTTTGTCCTTGAGTATCTCCTAGAATAACTTCCCCTGAAGGAAGGATTCTATATCTGTTAACTGTTTATGATAATGTTCAACCATACCTACAATAAGGTAAATGCCACCCCCCAACCCTTTCTGATTTCTCTAAAACTTTGCTTTGAGACTTGAATATATTGTGAGACTTAAATAAATGTCCATTGATTACCAACCAGCCTGTGGCCTTGTTCCTTTGTTCATCAGTTGTTGTTGACCGGCCCAGGGATGCAGTTGTCAGCCGGCCACTGAACACAAACACACTTTGACTGACAGATGTGTGTGTGTGTGTGTATGTGTGTGTGTGTATACACATATGTATATATGTATATATGTATATATGTATATACATATATATACACACACATATATACACACATATGCATTTGATATTTCTGGTATGTGAAAACAGCTTTTTCTATTAATCACATTTCCCAGCTTTGTAAGAAAGAGTGGGCTGGAACGTAGCACAGCAGGTAGGACATTTGTCTTGCACATGACTGACCCGGGTTCAATTCCTCCATCCCTCTCGAAGAGCCTGGCAAGCTACTGAGAGTATCCTGCCCGCCCAGCAAAGCCTTGCAAGCTACCCATGACATATTTGATATGTCAAAAACAGTAACAGCAAGTCTCACAATGAAGACGTTACTGGTGTCCGCTCAAGCAAATCAGTGAACAAAGGGAGGACAGGGCTGCAGTGCTACAGTGTAAAAAAAGAGCACCAAATCTATAGTTCAGCCTTATGAATGCCAGATAAGAAAAAAAAATTGTACTTCATAATGATTTTCGAAGGTTTAAGAAAGTGGTGAATAACTTTATTGTGCATTTTACATTTGTTTATAGCACACAAACTTCTTGAAGATAAGTATTTTAACACAACTATGCTCATATACAGAAAGTGACACGTAAAGATATAAATTGCAATATATTTGTATGAACTTGTCAAAACTGGTGATATGGTTAAAATATATTTTAGAAAGGAAGTTATTTTTTTATTGAGGTGTCAATATTTGCACTAATTTTCCTACTAATTTTTTAGGCTATTATGCTACTGTACTACACTCACAATCAAAGTGTCTATATATACTTCCACCATGACCCATGCTCTCTTCCCATTCTCCTGGTTCATAGCCTTGGTTCTGTTGGCAGAATCTCAGGATTTGTTTTCAGTAGCCATTGTCTATTCCTTTGTTTTGTTTCTTCATACTCTACATAGGAGTAAGATAATCCAATATTTGTCTTTCTCTTTTAGACTCGTTTTTTCTTACCAATACTCTCAATTTCTATCAAAATTGTAGCCAAAGATAGGATTTCATCTTTTCATAGAGCTGAATAGTATTTCTTTGTGCACATATACATCAAAATTTCTTTCTGCACTTTTCTGTCGTTGGGCACTTAGGCTGTTTCCTAGGCTTAGCTAATTTAAGTAGCACTGCAATTGACATAGATGTGTATGTATCTCTTAAATTAACTTTTTACTATTCATAGGACAGATGTCAAAAAATGGAATCACTGGGTCATATGGAAGTTCTAGTTTTAATTTTTTAAAAAGTCTCCTTTTTCTTTTTCATAAAGGCTGAGCCAGAAAACATTTCCACCAAACAATGAATGAGGATTCCTTTTTCACAACATCTCCAACAGCACTAATTATTCCAGATATTTTTTATATGGTGAGAATGTAAATTTTTAGAAGAATATAATTTTAGGGAATGACTAACAGGCAGGGCATCAGAAGCTAATGAGAAGCCAATGCAGTATTTGGGGGGGAAATATATTAGAAGTGTCAAAGAGAAATTGAATGCAGTGTAACATAGTTTTAGATCCTTTCCCATCTCCATCTTTCCTGAATCTGTTAAGGATTGCCATCTTTCCTAGCTCCAAATGACTCAGTTGGGACTCCCATTGGAAGCCTGCACAGTGCCTTGTCACAGGGCTAAGTTTGGGGCTTAACCTGGGCAATCATTGTGTATCAGAGTCGAGCCAACGACTGTCTTTCCCAGAAAATTTCAGAAAGTCACTGGAAAAGAGATATTCCCTTTCCCATGATTCACACAGAGAAATGCTATGACTCAAATTGTGAGTCGTGATATTTTCTATCAGATAGAGAACATCTGTTTGTATTAAGAGAGAAAGAGGCTGAAAGCCAAAAAAGAAACTGTAGAAAGACAGTAAACTGGAGATTAGATGAGTTCTTTTAGTTTGTGTATTCAATTTGACTTGAGTCAAGCACATTCTTATTTTTTCAGTGAGTCAATGTATTTTCTTTTTGCTAAAGTAAGCTTGAGTTGGGTAGGTTTTTTTTTTTGTCATTTGGGATCAAATATCTTGATTAATATAGGCTGGAGCGATAGCACAGCGGGTAGGGCGTTCGCCTTACATGCGGCCAACATGGCCGACCCGAGTTCGATTCCTCCGCCCCTCTCGGAGAGCCCGGCAAGCTACCGAGAGTATTCGATATGCCAGACACAGTAACAACAAAGTCTCCAATGGAGACGTTACTGGGCCCGCTCGAGCAAATCGACGATCAACGGGAGGGCCTTTACCTTAATATAGGAAAAAATTGTCAGCGATTTTAGTTATATAAGGGAGTATGAACTTGAGAGATTATAGACAGAAAAAGAATCTTTGCCTTTGTCTTTAATCTTTTATATGTGTGTGTGTGCTGTTTTGGTGGACAAGTATACCCAATAGTATTTAGGTGCTTCTCCTGGATCTGTGCTTATGAGTGATTTCTGGCACTGCTGGGATCAAACTGGGATTAAAACCAGGGTGATTTGCTTGAATGCAAGTCAAGCATTTTATGTTCTGTATTATCTCTCATACATTTTCCATTTAATCTTTACCCATAATCTCTGAGCACAGAGATTTCCATTTAATCTTTACCCATAATCTCTGAGCACAATTTTCCTGTACTATGAATTGTAAATGACAGTTTTAAACTAAGGTGTTTCACATCTAGAATTTAAGAAACTTTTTGAAGCTTCTTTAGGGATCCTCATTGCTACTCTCCCCATGACCTATGTACCACATCACACGTCTGAGAGAGTCTCTAGATATTGCTGGCAAATAAGAAACTAAATTTCCAGTAGTATAATCTGTTTAAGTTAAAATGAATAAAGGAATCTGTGATTACGAACTATATAAACAATTTAAATTTTGTTCAGTTTAAGAACTCAGTTCCATGACTAGAAGGTAATTTTGATTTATAGACCAGTTGTTTCTTCTCTGAGGAAAAAAAAAGCCTATAGAGTAAAAACAAAAATTTGTGGAACCCAAAACATCATTAAGAATGATTTATTTTAATAGACCATATAATAATGAATTAGTCAAATGACTCCAGTTCATATGTGCCAACATTCAAAAAGCATCATAAACATAAAGAATAATTTATATGGTAAATGTGTTTTAGTATCATAGACTACAGATATTATATATTATGAGAAACAAGAATGTAGTTAAAAACATTTGGAAAATAATATTCTCAATTGGGATTGTCATGTTGATGATAGAGCTGCTCTAAGTTTTTTGCTCCAGGTGGTAGAATTAATCTTTGAATTTCTCTCTGGGGCAAATCGGAATTCCCTTTCTCACTCTTAGGACATTTTGCTAAAGAAACTTATTATGAATCAAAAGTAGGCTAATGTGCAAATTTAATATTTTTTTCACATAAAATACATCTCAGTCTGAATATAAATCTAGATTAGTAGTAATGTTACTCTTGCATTTCCTAAATGAGTTGATTGTAAATGTCCTTTTCTTTCTGTCTGGTAACCTTCTTCAGTTAGTCTCCTGAAATATTACAATTTGGTAACTTCTTATTTGACCAATAACACCCAATATAACAAATATTTAAGGTGAAAAATCAGATTTGAGCAAGAGAGCACTAGTCACATTTTTTATTGGGTTTGTTACATGCCTTAAGAAATTACAAATTTTAATGGAGTTTCCTAATATAAACCAATTTTACTGCAATGTGCTTGTTAAGGAGAAAGGCTACTATAAAACACATAGGGACATACACTGAATTCTAAGTGCTTAATTTTTTATTAAAATTACTTCTAGTTTCAAATAAAATGAAAAGAATTCAAGATAACTGTCTAAAAAATAAACCAAATTTCTTTAAGAATTATTCTTAGAAGTCATTCCAGAATTCAGCATATATTGCTATGATCCCTTAAGGACTACTCCTTTTTTAATCCCTGCCTAGTGTTTAATTTAGAGAGAGCATAAGACATAGAGTGCTGGGGTTGTACCAACAGAGGAGAAATTCTTCTGAGTACAGACTCAATTTGAATATATAATCAGAAAAAACAGGATACATAATTCACTCTAAGGCTTAATATGACAATAAATCAAAAAGTGTCCTTAAATTATTTGGTTAAATATGTTAAATATATTTTATACAATCAGGATCACAATCACGATCAGCCTCTTGTTCATCGATTGCCTCGAGCAGGCACCAGTAACATCTCCTTCTTTCTAGCCCTGAGATTTTAAAAGAGCCATATTAAATGCTCTTTCAGGGCTAGGAGAATGAGACCTATCATTGTCACTGGTATTTGGCATATTGAGTATGACATGGGAAGTTTGCCAGACTCTGCCATGCAGGTAGAATACTTTTGGTAGCCTGCTGGGTTCTCCAAAGTAAAAACGAGCTAATAAGATATCATGCGGCCACTAATGTGGCCACGTTTCCAGGAGCTGGGTTTTATAGTCTCTGGGTCTTGGCCGTTGATGGGAACCACCTGGCACTGGCAGCAGCTGGTGGGTGTAATGCCTACCTACTGGAAGATGGGGGATGTGGGTGGAGAAGGCCCAGTTCCGATCTGAGCAGGTTTGGAGATCTCAGCCCCGGGACACACATACCTGGGTTCCTCTGTCAGTTCCTTCATGCATGAGGCTTGTTCAGATGTATGGAGAGTGGTCTCAGCAAGGCTGTGGCTGGTTCTGGAGGTCTTCGGCTGCCTGGGATCTGTTTGGGGCAGGGAGGAAAACTCAACCCGTCCCTCTCCAAGGGGCCCCGATGAGGACAGCCAGGCACGGGGGCAGGAGACTGTATACAAATACAATGAATTAGCATAGAAATAAAATATTCATATGTGCTACTTATAAAATGCTTTTTTAATCTCATTAGAAGTCATCTATTTTCTATATATTTTATTTTCCCAAGACCTCAGTATAGTGTACCAGTCATAATAAAGATCATTGGTTAGCAAGAGGTAAAAGCTAATGTAGGTGTCATTGTAAATTTAATAATTTATAGAAAAAAAGATTGATATGGTCAAAATTATTGAAAAAGTTTGTAAGAACAAAAGCCAATTGCACAACATAATTTTAAAATAAAATTTTATGTTAAGAGTAGTTCCTGCAGTTTTCCATTTATTAGACATTTAGTGAAAACCTACTCCAGATCAAGCATAGTTGAAGGCACCGGAGATTCAATGATAAGCAAGATTAAGTTTTGGTTGTCATCAAAAGTTCACATTAGTCAATCAACACAGAAGTATGTCCATCTAGTACTAAAAATTCAAGACATCAAAGAGGAAAGCAATACTATGTACTGATATTTATACATTGGGGTATAGCTTTATAGCATTAATCCCCAAGAAATATTTAGGGAGGTGGGTAGGAGGGTCACACCCAGTTGTGCTCAGGAGCTATTTCTAGCTTTGTTCAGGAGTAACTTAAGGGAACATATGTAGTGCTTGGTATTTGAACTAGGGTTAAGGACCCCACAGCCACAGCAAGCCAAATGTCTTACCTCCTGTACTATCTCTCTTGGACCACTGAATTAACTTTTGCATATGGTGTGGGACTGGGTTCCAGAATCATTTTATGTGGCATGTGGCAAACCAGTTTTCTCCATACCACATACCATATGTTGAAGAATGTTGCTCCACTTCATGTATCTAGTTTCCTTATAAAAGATTAATTGTCCATATAGATAAGGACTTTTCTCTGGACTCTCAATCTGTTCCCTTGGTCTGAGAATCTACCTTTATTCCAGGAGCACATAATTTTGATTAATACAGCTTTAATAGTATAATTTTGTTGGGGAAAAGGAAAAATTTTCCTTTTTCCCCCCATAATCCTTTGAGTATCCAGGGAGATTTTACTCTGTATGTAGAGATGGCATTTTTCTAGACTCTTTGTGGTGATCAGTTCACTATATATGTAGATATGTATCTAGTATATATTTGAGTACATATATAAACAACTATGACAATAAACTTGACATTTTCATAACTGAATCACATATCAATAAAATATTTTAATTTTAAATTTTAGTCATAAGATCCACTTCAAAGAAAGTGAAGTTAAAAAATGTGTGGAGTGAAAAATATAATCTTTAAAGCACCCCTTATGGTTCTAATGTGAGCCAAGATTGAGAGTCACTGATTTAGAGGAGGCAGATACACATGAAAATTCAGATATAAGTTCAGAGATCAGTGATCCAGATTCAATATATTACTTCTTGACATCAGGAGCCCAGGGTCCTCCTTATCATGATCTACTTTGCTCTGATCATCCTAAAGTACAAAGTACCAGAACTAATCATCATTTGTACCTTCTGGCCATTCATTCAAACAGCATAAAGGAAAGAGAAAGAACATGCACTCTCTCATTAAGAAAACAAAGATGGTGCACATAACATTTTTGCTTTCATTTTATTTGTTAGAACAAGTATTAGCTTACTCCTATATATAACAGAGGCAGTAAAATGTAATTTTTATTTGGGTATGCCATCTGCTCAGTTAAAAGTTACAAATTATATCACTATGGGAAAAGGGAGAAAATATCAAGAAATAACACATAAGAGTTTTCTTGGGAGGTTAAAATTCTATTATAACAGATAAAGCTGTAAGTATTTGGTGAGGAAATTGGCAGATGAGATTTATCAGTAAAATTTCTGGATATGCATGGAGAAAGAAATATTTTTGTTGGTTTAGAGCCCGGCAAGCTACCGAGAGTATTCGATATGCCAGACACAGTAACAACAAAGTCTCCAATGGAGACGTTACTGGGCCCGCTCGAGCAAATCGACGATCAACGGGAGGGCCTTTACCTTTACCTTTTACTGCTCAGAATATTTTGAAATATCCCTGTGTTAACTATTAATGGAAATGGTTAGATCACAATATAACAATTTTACTTTCAAAGAATGGGAAATGAGAGGGAAGGCATCTGAATCTAGGAAAAATTGATATCTTTGAAAATTCAAACATATTTGCATTGTTTTCTTATTTCTTATTCAAGGGCCACCATGAATATACTGAAGGTAATATCCCTCTTAGGGAATCTTGGATTTGTCTAATGCCAATCAGATTGGCACTTTTGACCTCTCTCAACTTAGGATGGTCAAGAGAATCAGACAAACACATAAGGACACTGTCCAAGTTTTAGGTCACCTGGGCAGCCATAGGTGGCCTTACAGACCAGTCATTTTTTCAACCCAGTATTGCTCCCCTCCAACTCCTGGGTTCCCAATAGGCTAGCCAGTATTGACAGAGACATTAAGGACAGTTCTAAGCACATTAACACTCAATAGGCAAAAGAACAGAGGCAGGGGAGTTTTGCATAGCCATCAGAAGGCACCCTTGAAATACAAAGTCCTGACAGATTCCTATTCCATTTTTGCTCATGCTGCCACTATATTTAAAAGACACTAAACAGTCTTATTCTATGCTTGCCTGCCACAAATTTGCTGCTGGCAGATATTTGTGTATTGTATTCTTTCCTGCTATTTTATTATTTTCTTGGTTCACTTTTGTAAACCCTTTGTATTCTAATCTCTAAACTACTTATGCTATTTTATATAGAGGCATATCCTATGCATGGATTTTGTTGTTATTGTTGAGTCAATGCCTTCCTACATTGTATATAACACTTTCCCAAGTTAACCTCACAAAGGGAACATTTTCAGTAATTGTAGATCATTAATTCATGGTGGAAATTATTCAAGGCTTCCCAGATGTATGAGCAGAGAAAAAAGGAGAAAAGACTCTGGGAGATAAAGAATATGTATTTTCAAAAGTTAACTGATCACACAGAAGGTAAGGAACTTGCCTTGTACAAGATCAACCCAGATTCTATCCCCATCACAGAATAAACTCCCCTGAGCACTGCTGGGAGTAATCCCTGAGCACAGACCTAGGTCCAGGTGTAAATCCTGAGAACAGATGGGTGTGGTTTTAAACAAAAAAAAAAACTACTCACTTCAAGTAAAGGACAGAAACAAAGGGGAAGTAACTGAAAACAAACTCTTAAGGCAGGAACACCAGATAGAGAAGTAAAATCGTGACCTTTTAGTAGGAAAGGTGGACACAGTTGAACTAGTACATAGTTGTCTCTAATCCAGTCAGTTCTTATTCTCCCTTTGTTAAGGTTCTTTCTTGGGTGAATTATGTGGAGAAATGAAATATCTGTCTTATGAGTATACCTATGAAACTTATCCCAGATGCTTCACCTGTTTCCACCACACCCCCACACAGAACTGCTTTAAAATGCAGGGAATTCCTCCCATGCCCGTTCTTCATTTCAGGAGAGACTGCAACAATAAGCTTTATCCTCAGACTGAACTTTGAGTTTCTCCTTCAGAGAACCTTTCCTCTCACAGATCCTCCAAATCTGCTTCAGTTTGGGCAACAGAGGCTCACCTGATCTACAAAACTCACAGGATAGATTCTATGACTCCCTAAGCCTGGACTCAATTTGCATATGTATATTGAGTAGACCTCATAGTTACCTTTGGTCTTACCTGAGAATCACCTGGAGTACTTAATTAAAGCCGTATTCAAGTTTCCAGCTAGATCAATAGAATTTGTGAGGGAGGGAACAAGTGATGATAGATCCTGAAATTCCATTTGTAATCTGATCCTAATTGGAAGTCTAAATTGAGAATCGCTCATGTCAGGCTTGCTTTTCGAGCTTTATCATGCATAGAAATGATTTGAGTGGGGCTAGACTGATAAAACAGTAGTAGGGTGCTTGTCTTAAATGAGGTCCACTTGAGTTTGATCCCTGGCACTCCATATAGTCTTCTGAGCCCTAAAAGAGGAATGTGACCTCCAAATAACAACAACAAAATGACTTACAGGTATTAAGTAGCCCTACTGATGTGAAAATTTTCTAACACACACACATCTCTATCTATATCTTGCTACCTAGCTACCGATATATAATTATTATGGTGCACACCTAAAACAAATAGAACTTTTTTTTGGCGGTGGGGGGGTCACACCCGGTGATGCACAGGGGTCACTCCTGGCTCATGCACTCAGGAACTATTCCTGGCAGTGCTCAGGGATGCTGGGAATTGAACTCAGTTTGGCTACAAGCAAAGCAAATGCCCTACCTGCTATGTTTTCACTCTAGCCCAAACAAATGTAATTTATTCTCCATTGAATGTCAATTAAATTTGCTTGGAGCTAAAAATAAAAATGCAAAGGGGGAAAATTTGTATAATCTATCCTTTCACATGGGTTCCAGGGCCGAGATCTCCAAGACTACTCGGATTTGGGCCGAGCATCCTCCACCCAGATCCTCCAAATTCCAGTAGGCGGGGGTCACACCCACCAACTGGCCCCCTGGCGCCGTGTAATCCCATCAACGGCCAAGACTCAGAGACTATAAAAACCAGCTCCCGGAACTGTGCGGCCGCATTCGCGGCCACGCGACATCTTATTATGACATCTCATTATATCATTCCTACTTTGGACAAACTGGCAGGTTACCGAATGTAGCCTGCCCACACGGCAGTGTCTGGCAAACTCCCCATGGCGTACCCAATATGCCAAATACCAGTAACAATGATGGGTCTCATTCTCCTAAAGAGCCTTGAATATATCTCAGGGATAGGATGAAGGAGACATTACTGGGGCCTGCTCGAGGCAATCGACGAATAACAGGATGATTTGTGATTTGTGATCCTTTCTAGACCTAATCCAAACCCTGAATGTGACGTAGTTTATTTGAAAAGTAGAACATGCTCAGAAAGGGCAAAGCAATAAAAGTAACAGACAATTTGAGCACCAAGTAAAGGGTGTTGGGAGGATCCTCCCAGGTTGAGAGATGCATGCTGAAAGTAGACTATAGACCGAACATGATTGCCACTCAATTCCTCTTTTTTAAACCACAGCACCCAAAAGGAGAGAGAGAGAGAGAGAGAGAGAGAGAGAGAGAGAGAGAGAGAGAGAGAGAGAGTGCAAAAGGGAATGCCCTGCCACAGAGGCAGGTTGAGATGGGAGGGATGGGGGGGGGAGGGATACTGGGATTAGTGGTGGTGGAGAATGGGCATTGGTGGAGGTATGGGTACTCGATCATTGTATAACTGAAACCCAAGCACAAAAATTTAGAAGTCTACAATTGTACCTCATGGTATTCCACTAATAAAATTTTTTAAAAAACATAACAGACAAGATCCTAGACCTTAAACATTTTCTTTGCTCAAGATCTGGGTTATATTTGAAGGAGAGAGATGTATACCCCCCTCCAATTAAAAATTCAGCATGTATTTCATAACTGAAAATCCATGGCCTTTCATTATTTTGGGTTCATTGTATTTCTGTAGGTACCCATCAAGATTTGGGAAGTTTACTTAGAGGAAGTGCTAACAAAATACACTTATAATGATTATATTTAAAATATGAGAATGAAGAGATTAAAAGTTAGTGGTCAGCAAAGGATGATAAAGGAGTATGTATGTATTCAATCTATATTATAAATTACCAAGTGAAGCTGCATACCATCGCTGATAGGCTGTTTGAAAGTTCTGAAATAAATATAAATTCTACTCAACAGAAAAAAAAATTCAGCATGTAAATAAATAGAAGCATGAAGAAAATACTTTTAAATTACTATATGTTACTTTAGACATTTCTAGTTGCTCTGTTTTTAAGGACAGTAACACAGATAGAGACAACAGACTGGGACATTAAGCTAAGCTCTTGAAGAAATTCTAGAGAATATTTTTTTAAATGAAGTTATATCACTAATAATCACCTAAGTACAAGTACCAAATCAGGATTCAATTTATGTATAAACTCTGTTTCAATGACGATGATAGAAATAAAATGTTTTTTAAAACAACCATTTTTATTGTGAGGGAATGGTTTAAGACATACTGAATTTTATATATTTAACCATTCATACTGAATGGATGAATACACCAAATTTTAATTAAAAAATCTTATAGTACTATTCCTTCATGTCCAGGTGCTTCCAATTGCACAGATATTTAGTGTATCAGTAAAACACTGTACTGAATCTTTGAAATATACATTAAAACATTCAGATGTTTTAATTGCTTACAGGCACTGTCACTGGCTATTAACATCAATGATTGAAAAACGGCATTACTTTTCAGTGTGAAGGTCAAATTTATAGCTTTAAAAATCTTTTATTTTGGTTTCATGTCATTTTATTCTGTATTATCTTATGACAGGAAAGTGAAACAAAAGGAAAAGGAAGTTTACACACATTTTATTTTAAGTTACAGTTTATATGAGCATCAAATATGAGTGTTTTATTTAATTCTTTTCGTTGATACCTTTCTAGTTTCCTGAAATATAATACCCATTAATCCCTGTTTGCAGACACCTTGAAATATTTATTGAATAATACAATACAGATTCTAAAACATAATCTTCTTTTATGAATACTGGCACAATTTCACCCAGCTCTGTGGAAGATTTAAGAAAAATGGCAGGGCAGATCAGACATTGTTTACATCTCACCTCCAGCAAGATATAACTTTACTCTTGGCTGACCTTTAAGCAAAAGCAATGGTTATGTAACCAAGTAAGCTAAAAACTAAACAGGAAAAGTCACAGAGCCAGGAATGAACTACAAACTTGCACTATTTGTTAAACTGAGATTTTTATCATGTTGCTCAAAGAAACACTAAAGTTTCCCAAATGGAAAAATGTGACCAATATTTTATCTTTGCCATTTGAATGTATACATAAATATTTCAGCATTTAAAAGAAGCTATTTAGGTGTCTACGCTAAATGCATTGCATTATTTTGTAATGTTAGATGGTATTACTCATCGACAAAATGAAAATTTTTAATGAACTACATTCTGTCTTCAAATAAATATGGGCTTTAATTAATGTACATGCTGCATACTTGCTAAAATATACATTCTCAGTTTATACTTAAGCAGATAAATGTTCAGAAAGTTTTAGGTATAGCCATCCTTATCAAGGAGCAGTATAACAACTGTTTAAAGTATTTTTCAGCACTATCATTTATAGCATATATTCAAGTTAGAAGTGGCTACATTTTATGTACAATAAGAGAAGAAAAACATTTTTTCCCAGGGAGAAAAAACAAAATACAGGAGAGCACAACTTAGAAATATACTAAGGTTTTAAAAGATGTTTTCTGTAATACGTAAGTATCTTCAGCTAACTATAGCTCCTTTCACCATTATTGAATACCTTTAAATGTATGACAATTGAATAAAAATCTAATACATTTAGGGTTTTATGTAAGTAGAATCTTTAGTATATCAGTGTTTAAAAGTATTTAAACAATGAAGTTATAACATTAATTGAAGGAATATGTAAAGAAGGCTGCAGAGTAAGAAAAAAATGAATTCACTGAAAATGTAGGAGTTGAATAGCACCTTAGATACTGTGTATTCAAAAAATGAACAGAATAGAAATTGCTTGCAGTGTAGTGGGTAAGACCCAGGCAAAAGATATGCAAAATATAATGGGGTAAGTATAAGGGGGGAGGGAACATGCAAGTCCCTTGAAAGGGCACCAAAGTGTTTCTGGGAAGTAGAAGGGGTTCTTGGAGAAGAATTTTGAATTTTATAATCCAGATTATAAAAATAAGGATACTTGGATTCAATTAAGATAATGGAAATCAGAAAGTGAAGGGTGAGGCTGGAAAAAAAAAGATTTTGAAAAGTCCTTTAGTCATTTGAATAGCTTAAAAATTCTAAAGTAATCAAATGAACTGAAAGAAGAACCATAGAAAAGGGTTTCAAAACTTTTTAAGGGTCCGTTGTTTGGTGTGTTTTTTTTCTGGTTGCGTTTTGTAAAATAACTGGTGGGAATGCAAGAAAAAAAAATACAGAAGATGAGTTGAAATTAGAGTGTACGTTAGTCATAGCTCTCCACAAATACAAATCCAGTAGGATCTATAGATTTGTTTATGAGGCAGGGACAGAAGTAGGCTCATGGAATTAGGGAGCCAAGAAGTCACGCAAGCTGGTGAAACAGGAAAACCCCTGAATTAGTCTGTATCTGAAAGCCTGAGAATCAGGAACTATGTTATTAGAGGTCAAGAGCCAGGCATTCAGCTGAGAGAAGAGATGGAACTAGTAGTAGAGGAAGAGGGAGAGAGAGGAAAGAGAGAAGGGGGGAGGGAGAAGGAAAATGAGGGTGGGAGAGTAGTGGATGGGGTGAGGAGGGAAAGGCAATAAAGAGGAAAGGGAGAGAAGAGAGAAAAAGGGGAGAGTAACAGGGTAGGGAAGGGGAGGCAAAGGGAAGGAAGAGGGAAGATAAGAGAAGGGAAAATTGCCTTTGTCCTCATTTGTGCCATTTTGGCCCTCAATGGATTGAATTATGACCACCTGAATTAATAAAGTTGGATCTTCTTTATTCAGAACACTAAATAAAATATATATTTGAATAACTAGCCTTTTTTTTTCAAGGAGCACTCTTACAGATGTAGCACTCTGGCACCATCCTCCAGTTGTTCATCAATTTGCTCGAGCAGGCACCAGTAACGTACTCGTTGTGAGACTTGTTACTGCTTTTGGCATATCGAATACGTCACGGGGAGCTTGCCAGGCTTTGCCATATGGGCAGAATACTCTCAGTAACTTGCCAGGCTCTCCGAGAGGGGCGGAAAAATCAAACCCGGGTCGGCCGTGTACAAGGCAAACGCCCTACCCGCTGTGCTATCGTTTCATCCTTACTCTTACAGATATACCCAGAAATAATACTGGCTTTTTTTTAGACCCTTTTGCCTGGTCAAATTGCTATAAGATGAACTATTCCAGAACATCTATAACATTAATCCAGGTGAATGGTTCTAAGGGCACTGAGGAAAGAGAGAAGAAGATGGATTTGGGAGAAGTCTGAGGATACTGGTGATTGTGTTCGGTAACAGAAGACGAAATGAATTTACATCCACTGAACTAGGAACATGAGACAAGGACCTGACATGGAAGGGAAGATGATAAATGCACTTTTTAAGACATATTGCCCTTTCTCTAAAATCATGGATGTAGATGATTTTCAATAAGCAATTGGATACATGGAATATCTGGAAAAGCAAGGAGCTTGGATATATACAAATGATATTTTGGGAGGATGATCTTTTAAAAAATTATATACATATATGGGAATGCATATATACAACTTAAAACATCATCATTTTACTAAACACATTATTTATCTTATTTTCAATAAGATAAATATATTTGAATCAGGAAGTTAGATAATAAAATGACCACGGTACCGCTGGAAGAGGAACAAGAGACTATCCATATTTTTTGTTAAAGAAGAAATACGATAGATCATGAATTAAAAAAAAAGAAATAGGGGGCCAGAGAGATAGTACAGGATGTAAACTGATTTTCTTGCATGCAGCTAACCCCAGTATTGCATATAGTCTACTGAGCACCACTAGGATAAACCCTGAGCACTGGTAGGTGGATTCAAACACAGCCTTCTCCCCATCCCAAAGCAATAGGACCAGGCTTGAAATTGGTATCTTACAAAACACACAGGACCTAAAGTTTATATTGATAGTTATTGTTTAACTTTTCCCTTTTATTTGTTTTTGTTTAGAGTTGGTTGATATTTGTGAGATCATTTAGTGTTCACAGCATTGGAAAGTAATTGTATTAAAAACCAGATGCAACCATTTCCTACAGAGGAAAGATCCATAAATTATAGCTCAGGATATTTGTCAGGTATGTAGTTTAAAAATTCTTTGGCAGTTAGGATTAAAGTGTAGGAATTGATCCTGAACTCCAGCTGCGGGACTTGTGAAATTATAAAGATAATATGTTCACTACAACATCTCCTGCTGCCCAATTTAAAGGTGCTAGGCAGGAGGTCAGTGGAAAGGGAAGGCAGGTGGATGATACTATTTGAAATATTTTAAAGAAATGTTTTGTAAGAAACTAGTGTATTATATAAAGGAGTGTTTAATCATTTCCATTGTGAATGAGAGATTTCACTTAGAGTCTTGGGGTCTTCTGGTCAACCCAGTCTTCAGCAGAGCATTTTTGACTCTGGCATAATTTTTAATACGATATATACTCATATTTCAAGTCACTTATTGATAACTTTCTGTTTCCTTCCTCCCTACATATTCAAGAAAGTATTCTGTGTTTTAATATTCTCATTTGAAAGCATTCTTGCAACCGCCTGCAAAGATACTTAAGTACTTCATGGGCATGTTTTGTACTTAGAAGTAGTTCTGAACCTCTTACAGCTCTCTAAGGACATGGAACTATAGAAAGGTTTGGATGCGCCAAAATAAAAACAAAACAGACAGAAAGAATAACATCTATGAATATCTCTTTGAAATAGTCACATATTGGGGCTGGAGCAATAGCACAGAGGATAGGGTGTTTGCCTTGCACGTGGCTGACACGGGTTTGATTCCCAAAATCCCTTATGGTCCCTTGAGCACCGCCAGGAGTAATTCCTTAGTGCATGAGCCAGGAGTAACCTTTGTGCTTCACCGAGTGTGACCCAAAAAGAAAAAAGAAAGAAAGAGTCACATATTTGAAAACAATGTGGTTAATTATAAACATAAGTCAGTTACTTAGTTGGTTCTTCACAGATAGAATTTGGATATTTACAAAGACATCTGGTATAGCAAAATAAAAATACTTTTAGTTGTAGGAAGAATGAAAGGAAAAGAAAATGTAAGAGAAAAAGACAAAAAAAGCAATAAAGGCAGACACAAAGTATAAGAAATGGTATCCACCCACAAGTGCTCTCATTTTATAACATCAAAGGATAGTTGTATTTAACTACAAGATCCACAGAACCCATTGGCTTATTTTGAGGCCTCTCTTTGGACCTGCAAACGACTGTCTTATCCCTGTGCTTTGCAGGGTCTTCTCTTTGTGCCTGTCAGTGTCCAAAGTTCCTCTTCATATAAGGATACAGTCGTATTTCACGAGGGTATGCCTAATGACAAATTTCAACTTAATTATCGCTTTCCAAAATCCTACTTCAAACTATAGTTACATTCTGTAGTTCTTGGGTTAGGACTTCAAATAATAGTCTTGGGAAAGAGAAAATTATTTAGCCTATAACATTAATATAAGCATAAATACAGAGAAAAATTATATCACATGCTATAAACTTTAAAAAATATTTAAAATTATATTATAAATATAGCAAAGTAAGTTTATGTTAATAATAATCTTATCATTTTGATTGATAATGATTTTAAAATACCCAATGAATAGCAACTTGCTTATATGTTACTAATGGAAAGGCCAGCTACAGAGAGGATTAGTTCTGAATTCCTCCCATTATTACTCAACCATCCCTATGTGTTTATTGCTAGGAGCTCAGAATCAAAAGAGAAAGAATGCACAGACTTGATATCTAATTGCAGTAACACTGTGGATATTTAAAAGAGAATGAAGAATAAATAACAATACAAGTTTATATGTCCTAATTTCCAATTGAAAGATTATCTGTCTCTCTGGTTCTGGGGTCATACTAGTTAGCTCTGTGTTGATTTCTAAAGGATTCTAAGAGAAAACTAACATTACTAAAATGTGCAGATAATTAGCAGAATAGGCTTTCAGAAGAAGAACAATAGAGATACACCTTTTTGAAGACTCACAATTTCAAATTGTTTGCTCCTTTTTTTCATAAATGAGAGAGAGACAGAATGTCTTAACATTTCCTCAATTATTTTAAAGCTCTGTTATTTGTAATTCATTCAACTGAGGCTTTGCTATAATAAAGAGATGCTAATTAGATTAAGATTTTTTTATACTTAGTCGTTGTGAATTTAATAAATACATTGCACGACTCAAGAGAAAGAAGGGCTGGGATTTTTTGACTATTTGAATAATCTTTAATGTCTTTTTACTGGTATGAAGATTTGGCCTAATTCAATTCCCTAGTTCTCTGTCAAAATTGAAAAGAAGAACAACCTTTGTTATGTTCCATATATGTAATACTAAACTATCTCAAAATGATCAAAATATTAAAGTACTTGATTTTGTGGATGGAAAACAGCACTGAAGTTAAGAAGATTTCTTGTTTTTAGTATAGTAAATGTAGATGAAGTGCTAAGAATATCAGAGTTTTCAGCATGTTAAAGACTATTCAAATAGTGTAGGTATAATTAAATGCCCAAGTGCTGGAATCAAAGTACTGGGACAATCACATTCTAACTTACCACTTGCAAATCCTGGGGAAATTTACTTTTTCTTCCTAATGCTATCCTTTATCATCTGTATAGGGCTTGTAATAGCATCTGATTCACAAAATAATAATTTAATAAAATAACAATTTAATTTTAAAAATACACAAGATCATACTTGGCAAAAAATTCACTAAAATGAAGGTATTATTGGTCACTTAAATAATATATTAACATTTTTACAGTGATTTCAACTTCTCAGCAAAGTAGAATCATTTAAAAAATTCTAATTTAAATACCTGCCCTGAAATATAGAGATTTTCATTGAATTGGTCTTAATGAAGTCTAGATAACTGTTACTTTGACAAGTTCCATAAATCCACCTGAAACCAGAGAGGAAAATTTTGATTCATTAAACCCATATAAATGAGTAGGACAACTCTGTCAGTTCCCGAGCCAGCCCTAGTGTAGCCTTCTCCAAACTATTCATCTGCCTAACAATAGTTTATAGAGTTTTAAAACAAATAAACAAAAATCCCCAAACAACAAAATTAAAACCAAAACTTTTATGGCAGAACAATTAAAAATGACTAAAAAGGGACATAACCGGAGTCAACTTGCACTCTGTTTACATGTATGTCATGAATGTATACATTTATGATGTAAGTAGGTGCAATAAACATACCCATGTCTATACTTTTTTCACTAAACCATATTAAAAGATCTCAGATGTTCTTAAGTAAATTTCTTGCTAGTGGTGAACTCATATTTCTTTAAGGTTTTGTTATAGAAATTTTTCCTTAAAGAATATTTATGACCTTCTGACCAACTATCAATATCCCCCCAACCTCTGAAAGTAACAATGAATAATTTTATTATTTATAGTATGTATATTTATTGACATTTTATATTTCTGGGTCCTACTAGGGGCTGGAAGTTTATAACTAAAAGGCACAGAGTGTCATTATTAGAATCCATTGAAGTCTTTTTAAAAATTATGGTTACCTTGACCTCACACCATATAATTCTATGAGAGAGGAACTGTCAATATGTATTCCTCAACCATCCCCTGGAATTTTTATAATGAGTTGTTTCTCAAAATCACTGATTCATTAAATTAAGTCTTACAAGGAACTTCTAGATCTAATCTATTTTGCAAATATCAGTGAAGAAAAACAAAGCCAGAATGAGAAATGACAGCTCTAGAAGAAAGAAACAGAAAGGAGTAGAGGAGAATGAACTAGAACAATGTAATAGAAATGCTATGGAATTGAGCAATATACATCTGAGCAGCAGAAGTGTGCACTTGTGTTTTTGTATGAGTTTTTTGAGTACTTCTTCTGAGTGAAGTGAGATTGGATACAATGGTAGGAAAGAGGCACATTTTAAATCCATCACATACTTAAAAGAAGCAGAGCTCTGTAACAACTCCAGCTCCTTACTTAATAGATATTAGGGCTGGAGCGATAGCACAGCGGGTAGGGTGTTCGCCTTACAAGCAGCCAACATGGCCAACCCGAGTTCGATTCCTCCGTCCCTCTCGGAGAGCCTGGCAAGCTACCGAGAGTATTCGATATGCCAGACACAGTAACAACAAAGTCTCCAATGGAGACGTTACTGGGCCCGCTCGAGGAGGAGTAGAAAAAGGAAATAGAGAGAGAATAAACTGGCAAAAATCTTGGAACAAATCAGTTTAGTATAAGATTCATCGACATGTAAAGACAAAGAAGTTAGGAATCATCTTGTCCTTTGAGGAAGAATATAAAATTTTGACAATAGCCGAAACTATGTACATATGCATTTTCTAATATGAGGTATTAACACTTCCAGTGAAAGTAAGTGATGGGGAGCAAGATAATACAAAGGATAGGGCTTTGAGTATATCCTCGTTCATGCATATAACTCTACTAAAAGAAACAATGTAAATAATATAAGATTTTATTGTGTAATACACTTGGATTCCTAAAAGACTGCATATTACACCCTCTCCCCACATCAAAAATGATTGTAATTTTTGGGTCAATGGATGTGTAAACTAACTTTTGTGGAAACAAAAATCTACAGTATTTGGTGATTCAAATTATCACACTGTACATCATAAACTTATATAATGTTACATATAACTTATACTTCAATAGAGCTTTAAAACTGGGTCTTGTTAGATTTCACCTTTTACACTTCTAGGGTATCTTAGAGATCTTTACTTTTAGAATATATAAGTAAATAAATTTCAGATTAAAATATTACTTTTTTTTAACTTGATTCAGATAAATTCTTGAACCCACTGTCAGGATTTTGTTGAAAAAGAGAACTTCTACATTAGGAGTCAAAAACTAGATATCATAATTAGAAGAATAAAACCTTAACATTAGAGAGATATACTAATAATAATACAGATGTTAAAGTAAGTCTTTCAAGGGAAAGAATGCATGTCTAAGAGTGGGAAAATAGTGAGAAAAAAAACAGATCTTTGTTACATTGGGTAGAACTTTCACAGTCACTTATGAAGTTATGAAATATAAATTAATTTTAATCTCAATCTCCATGGACATAGTTTGAAAAAAGAAAAGACATCAATGTCAAAGATTAGTTTAATGATGCTGCCTCAGAATTCTGCAGTAATGGAAGGCCCAGGACATGGCTGCCATCTTGTGGTTTGCAATCAAGGAGGTTTTGGAACCACTCACAATAGTTACTCCCTTCTGGAAAACAAAGAACTTTAGACAACACTGTTCTTAGATTACCAGGTCATAAGCAGCTCATAGAATCTACTGCTGTAAAAAAGTTAGGTCTTCAATGCTTAGAGTGCTAGTGGCTACTTCAGATTCTACTACCACTAATATCTGACCTAAACTATTGTGACTAGATTTCTTTTTTAAGACTATAACAAGATAAGTTATAGCATATTGTATAGACTTGAATTTATACCTAATTAAGAAGATGAAAATTTTCCACCTTTATGTTTACAATAAGCCTCAAATCATCCAGCAGTAGAAGACAACTTGAAGAACAAATCATACATTAATTCAAAGATTAAAAAAAGAAACAACTTGTAGCCAACATGTATCAAGAAACCAATGGCTCTGTGGCTACCTTAATCTCGCAACAACAAGATTGACTGATGGAGCTCAAGGTCAAGATAGTAGGAAGAATTTGAATAAAAAGGGGTATTCTAATCTAATTCCATGTAACTGTTGGGACAGCTCAGTTTCTGATTGGAGATGGAAGATCTTGACTTACTTTAAATGTCAGAGGGTATCATAATTAAATTCCCTAAGGAAACAAGCTGCTTGACTTTAGCATTTAGTGGGCACCGTACATTAATAAAATAAATTAAAAAATGACAAACTGGGTATAGAGAAAACAAATATTTGAGTTGTTATTCTTATTTAAGAATTGAGAAGTTAAGATGAGAGACAGTAAAGAAGCATGAAATTGAGGAAAATTCAAGAGTGACTGAGTGAAAATTGTGGTGAGCATTGAATTAGGGCATATCTCATGATATTTAAGAGATGTAAATAAGGACCAATTTATTTAAAAACATTCGAGTTAGGGCTGAATTTAAGATACACAATTTTGGATCTTGAATCTAGGTTGTAGATGACTTACGGTGTCACATCTGCTTTAGGAAAGCACTGGATTAGTTAGATACTTCACAAATATTACTCCACTTACATTTCAGAGAAAACTATGAAGCAGAAAAAGATTAGTTAGGTAAGTACTTCATAAATATGACTCAAACTACATTTCAGAACAAACTATGAAACAGAGATAACTTCCTTCATATCCATCCTCTAGTAAACAGCATAATCGAACTTAGCAATGAGGTTGGATTGACTTTAAAGCACATGCTGTATCCACAACAGGAAATCATGAATCAGTCTCTGCTGATGTATGTTTTTTATTACATCTAACTAGGAGCAGACTTTCAGAAGCAGCTGACAGTAGTTATTAATTACTGTCAAAAGCAGCAGCTTAGTTAAAATTATTACCATGTATATATGGTAAATATTATTATTCAGGTAAACAATACTAAAAAAACCTCATTTAACAGGTCAATTCATTCAGCTACTTTGGCTGCATTTTGCAGCCCACTCAGATTGATCTGTCACTATGATAAAGTACTAATAAAAAAAAGATCTCAAAGGGCACATATAAACACATTTTAGGTCATTTTGTCCATTGTTAAAATGTGCCATTAACATTATTTTAGAAAATTATATTTGTCTTGTATAATGAAGTAGTGAAACACTATATGTCAAAAACATTTTATTAAAGCTCTGGAGTAGTTTCAAACCTTGTTTTGACTTTTGATTTAAGGTAAGACTTGATAGTGCAAAGATCTTCACACAGTGCTAGGAGAATACGCCCAATGGTCTTCAGGGAACCATGTGTTACTTGGATCAAACTCAGGGCACCTCATATGTGTCTGATATAGTCCTTTGAGCCTACTTCCTGGCACTTAGGATTACTTTAAAGGAAAATTTTTGTCTTTTAGATGTCTTTCCTCAATTCATTTCCATGGAGGAGTAGACTGGAAGTTTGAAAGTAAATGTATTTTGAGTTCTTCTACTTCTACTACAGTATTCATTCTGCAACCTCTCTGTCTCTCTCTCATACATATATATATATACGTATATATATATATATATATTTGGTTTACATATATTTGGTAAAGTCTATGGTTCTCCTTATGAATCATATAAAGAAATAATTATGAATTGACATTCTATATTTGCAGAAGAGCCCCTTGAATTAGCTATCCAACTCTGTAGACTCTTTATATGTCATCTTCTAATGAATAACATTGCTTGGTATCAGTATACCTCAAGACAATTTTTGCAGCTTTATGATCAGTGTTGAGTAATCTACAGGTAATCACAAACCTAGGCCATGTTTTATATTCTCCAGTTAATAAACTGTGACCTTGAGAAAATCACTTACTCTCCTCGAGCATTTCCTTACCAGTAAGAGAATTTTAGAAATTCAGTTTAGTTCAGCAAACATATTTAGAATACCTATTTGGTACTACTCTTTGTGCTAGAATTGATCACTTGATCACTTGATATCCCATTACTCATCAATTTGCTCGAGTGGGCGCCAGTAACGTTTCCATTCATCCCTGTTGTGTGCTAGTGCAGCCCAATGGCATCTGCTCGTTCTAGGAACACAAAGAGTCTTAAACTGATCATTCAGGGTCTTGGTGAAGAAGTCTGACCATCTCATAGGTGGGCCACCACGCAATCTTTTGATGTTCCATGGAATCCAGTCGATAATGGCTCTAGTCCAGCGGTCGTCTCCAAATCTCATTACATGTTCAGCCCATCTGATTTTTGATGCCTTAGCGAACGAGACAGCACCTCTGATTCTTGACCGTCGACGAAGGTCGGAACTCCAGATTCTTTCTCTCATTTGAGTGAAGTATGATACTCCAAGCATAGCTCTTTCGATTCCTCTTTGAGAGACCCAAATAGTGTTCTCATCCTGTTTTCGTAGGACCCAGGTCTCTGAGGCATATGTTAATGCAGGAAAAACAGTGGAATCAAAGAGATGTGTTCGGAGCTGGAGGTTCTTCATCCCCTTAGTTATTTCTTCAATGCTCTTGAAGGGGTTCCAAGCTGCTTTCTTCCTCCTGCGGAACTCAGGTGCCAGGTCATTCATCATGTTGACTTCTTGACCTAGGTACACATAACTGTTGCATTCAGAGATGGTTGTTCCGTTGAGAGCGAATGGAATGTCAGGAACAAGACAATCTATCTTTACTCCCATTCCTTCCCATTCCAGTCGTTGCATGATGTTCTTGAGGGTGGCACTGAAGAGTTTCGGTGAAATAGTATCACCCTGCCGAACTCCTCTCTTGACATCGATGATCACTTCTTTGTAGAATGGTGAGATCCTGGTAGTGAATCCGTAATACAGCTCACGGAAGATCCTGATGTATTGAGTTTGAATGCCCTGATTGACTAGGGCTTCGATGATCACTTTCGTCTCAACAGAATCAAAGGCCTTCTTTAAATCAATGAACGTTAGGCAGAACGGCATCTTGAACTCCCTGTTCACATGAACAAATGTGTTAGAATTGGACATAAAAATGTGTTCACTTATTGACCTAGTAGATATTTTGAGTATATACTGTATATTAGGCATTGTTTTAAGGATGAAGAATAAATCTTTTAACTACTTCCTATCATATTCTATTTTAGAAAATTAGTCACAAAAAATAAAAAGCATAAATTAAATTAATATAAATTCAAGTTAGTGATAGGAATTATGAATAAAATTAAATGGGATAAACAGTTAACTTTGGCGGATTATGTTTTTTTTAGATACTGTAGTTGGAAGAGATCACATGCAGGAGATAGATGTTCTACCAAGTTACGACTACTAAGTAGAGATGATAAAGAAATCTCTATATTCAAAGAGTTAACTTAGTGGTTAAGAACATGCATTGGCATGCACTGCAAGTCAAATTTCTCCTTTACCTAATCAAGGCTTTCACATATTTTAGTCTCTCTGTGTCATATGTGAAGCATGCAAGAAATCAAACCTAATTTACAGTTTTCTATTGAAACTGGATATATATATATTTATATGTATGTGTATATTAAACAATGTTTACAAGTTACTTGGCAAAATACCTTGTATAAAACAAGTATTAAAAGTAAAAACTATTATTCAGATTTCATGTCAATCTTATCACATATTATGTAGAGTGGTTTATATATACTGGTACACACTATCAGAGAAAGATAAAATATTCAGCATTAACTGTTTTTGTTTAATGATTATAGCTTATCAACAAGATTTCTTAGATTTTCTCCACCACATTGCAGTTTAAGCATATGCATTCATAAGGTGGGCCAAAATATCAACTACTACAAAATCCCCTCATGCCAGAGAGTTAGAGGCTAGGAAACTAAACAGAGAGAGGCCAGGGACTAAGATTTTATGTGAGAAAATAAAAATGTTAGACTAAGATAAGCCTAGAATTCAGGAGAGCAGGGTATGAATGACATTAGATAAAACGATGGAACTAATTCAGATAACCTTAAATCTGACTGAACATATGGACATACAAGGGGAAGTGGTAACATTTTCAAGGAAGTGTGTTAGGGAAGTAGACTAGGAGTAGACTAGACCTAGAAATAGACATAGGGACGACACAACAGAGAGAATGGAAAGGAGGGAAATAACTTCAAATCACTATAGGGATTTATGAATGAAGACAGGAATTCAGGCTACAAATATATGGACATAAACAAGCCTCAATTCAACTCATCATATAGCTTTTTTATTCTTCATTCCAGAGAAGCAATCATATTCCATAACCTAATATAAGGTTAAATAACCTATGGGTAAGATTTCTTAATAAAGAGATAGAAGTCAGCATATCAAAAAGATACAGAAACAAACTAAAAAAAAAACAAAGTAAGTGATCAGAGTGTAAGTAAAGTGAATGTTATTGACTTTCATTCATTCAGGATTTTACACAGAATACATATATTACAAGGTAAGATTGGTTAATATTTTAATTCCTATCACATTTTTCTATTTTATCTGATCCCTGTCATATTTTTTTCTATTTTACTACTCACAGATTTAATTCCTAATTTTAATTTTTTAAACCCACCTTATAAAATCTAGAGGAACATGATTATCATCAAAATGCAAAGGTAATCCCTCAGATATCTGGAATGTCAAGTCTTAATCTTTTATTTCTATATGTGAAAAATAAATAAATAAAGCTCTTAAAGCCACCTGAAAGATTATCTTCTGCTTGAGGTATTTTGTGTTTATAATCTGACAGTGATAAAATCTCCATGAGAAATATGTTTATTTTATCTACTGACTGGGTTAGAAAGAAACAGAAACTTTAGTCCTTTGGCAAAGACACAGCTATAGAGATGATGAATGTCTGGAGCAGGGAAAATCGTCTATTAAACTAGTCACAGTTGACACCCTGTTCCAGCACATAATGTTTGACACTTACTCACAGGTTACTAAAATGATTATGTGCTCAAGAGTGAATCCATGCCGGCAAACCAACTTTTCACTGATGAAAGGGGAATGTTTTATTTTAAAAAGTGATTCCAGCTGGATTTAGCTTTAAAGTCAATAGGGTGAATATTAATTTTTTAAAAAGGAACATCAGCACTGAGACTTAATAAGTGAATTGGTAGCCAATTTTTTGCTCTTTTTTATGTTGACAGCAATGAAATCAAATTATATTAAATAAAACTTATAGTATAATGTGATGAAGACTATCTAATAGAATCATATTTTTCTAATTAAAATATGTAATCCTATTTCAGAAAAGGTGAGCAGAAAAATCAGAAAGCTTTGCCACATCATCAAGCAATATTAGATATAAACATATTTATATATCCTAAATAACTATTTTCTATGGCTGCATAAAGTTGGTTGCAACTGTAAGTCTTCTTTCAAACCTTAGAAAAAGCAACTGAAAAGAGATGAGACCCTGTACATCCTCCTGAGTAGAAAGACACCAAGTTCCTATGGGTATATTTGGAAACAGCAGCTTTAAAGCCTCCTGAATTGTTCTAGCAGAGGAATGATTCTGATTTAAGGAACCAGGAGCCCCAGAAGATGGCAGAGTTCTGAGAATAGATCTCAGCATTGAGGGATGACAGTGCCCTTACATTTGCATGATTTGCGTCCAGGCTACTCTGTAACACTGCTTCCTGGACCCTATATCATATCTCAGAGAACAAAAGCTTGATTCCAAAAGAGTATCAAAGCATTATAAATTTTATTTCATAAGATTTACTAAATTTAAAATATTGGTATTCAGGTAGGAGCTATACATTTAAATATTTCCTTTTACAGCAGTTTTTTTTTTAAATGTAAGTGCTTGGAGCATAAAAAAATCAAGGGGAGATAAGGATAAGTTAGGAATCTGTATGAAGAGATTCTTTTGTTCAACTGACACTTTCTCAAACAACACATTCAACAAATGTTTACCATACTCTCTAGAGGCTAAGCATTCAAAGAAGTTAAAAATTCTCATTATGCTATGGACAAATTTTTGTTAAATAGAAAACAAAGAATACAAATTCAGAACAATACAGTGTTAAAGATGCTATGAACTTTGTTAGATGTCTATATGTAGGATCAGAACATTGGTGAAATATATGACTGATAATCTGTGGTTATGTTATTATTGAGAAGTATCAGAGCAATTTGAAAAGGAGTAAATTATTTCCATGCCTATTTAAACATCTCTTTACCATATCTGACCCTCATTGCACCTTCTTGCATGTCCCCTTAAAGTTCTTCTATAGCTTTCTTCACACACACACACACACACACACAACACACACACCATACACACACACACACACACACACGGGAGGGAGGGGAGAGAGGGAAAGAGGGAGGGAAGGAGAGTGAGATACAGAGACAGAGAGATACAGAGAGACAGAGAGAGATACGAGAGAGAGAGATCCTGCAAGATCTATCCTCACTCAACCCATTGGTTCACTAGAATCAATTGGCTCATTACCTCTCAAACTTACATATATAAAGACAAACCTGGGATTCTTGCTAAAAATAAAACATATTTTGAGTACCTAGGGAATGGTAACGAATTCTTGCATTTGTAGTAAGTACCAAGGTCATATTAATGTGCTAATCCTGTGATCACACCTTGAGTAGCAAGATGCCAGATGACCACTGCTCCATCCAAACAATGTCAGGGGCTACCCTATACCACTGAGCAGCAATGCAGCTCATCAAGCTAGTCCTTCCCTTAGACACATGTTGTCTTTTGTTTCTTCTTCAAGGAACTTGCTTCCCCTAGATATCTGTATGTATAACACCTTTTTCCGTGTGTCAATTTAAATATCAACTCTGAGGAAAAGCATGTTTTAAGGTACCTAGTGGTCCATGTAGTCTCTGATCTGTAGTATCATGTCAACACATTTTTCTGTTCTCTTTTCTTGATACCTATGCTTCAATTATTTTCATTTATTTTTATTTTTTAATTTTTTTTTACTTTTTTTGGGTCATACCCAGCGATGCTCAGGGGTTACTACTGACTCTGCACTCAGGAATCACTCTTGGTGGTGCTTTGGGGACCATATGGAATGCTGGGGATCAGAACTCAGGTTGACCAAATGCAAGGCAAACACCCTACCCACTGTAATATCGCTCCGGCCCTTAATTCTTTTAAGAAGTCAGCCTCATTTTAATAATATCTTGGGATTCTAGAAGATTAGATTTCCAGAGTAGGTCCGGTGTTCTATTTTAAGCCACAGAGAACCAAAAAGACTTGATCCCAATTCTACTTAGCTAGATGGACAACAAAAGTTTCAGTTCCGTGTACACTCAGATTATCACAAGAATCCAGGAAAATAACTCACAAAGAGTAGGTGTCAGATCCTAATTAAATCCCAAACTTCCTGTAATATTTCAATATTGGTGCTTTAAAAACAGAGGAAACAAACCTACTCCAAACCTACAATTGCTCATAGGAAAAGTATTGCATAAGAATACTTTAAGTATCTCTAGTATTTTAGAAAACCAAGAAACAATGTCTCTCAGCAGTTTTAATCTTCTTTGCCCAAATCTCACTGGCAAATGCAAGTAGATCTTTTATTCATGGTGTTGAATAATAGCTGTTGCCAGGGTATGCATAGTGTTTAAAAAATTTCAAATAATGCTCACTATGGTAACAATATATTTGAAGTTTTTGTCATTTGGACATTAAAATGTTCAATTACGGGGTAAAATATAGTACCATGCCTTTGAGCATTTAGTATTAATGAAAGGAAAAAATTCAGCATATGATCATATATCAGACATCTTTTGTTTTGAATTTCATTAGAAGATAAAATTCATCTACTTAACATATCTGTAAATAACTATATTTTACCATTTGGTCTTAAAATAAAATATTTACTATTGGCATAGAGTTTTTGATAAAAGTATTTATTAGTATAAACCCATTTTGAGATCAGATGTGTTGTAATAGGTTCCATGTGTATAATGGGGCTTAATCACAGGCACTTACCTTCACTCTATTTCAAGGTGCAGAGCTCCAGATAATTACATGGTAACACATTTATACATCATGGGTTATGAGATTTTCAAATACTTCTAATTTTGTTGATATTAACATCCTCAAATATATATATTCACCTTTACCTTATTTGGTATAAAATTTATCATAAGTATAAAAATGAGTGACAAAGACATTCAGATATCCTTTGATTGACACTGATAGCAAAATAAATCACTTAATTGTCAACTTCATTAACTTTTTAACTGTACTTTGGTCTCCTAGAGAAAAAAGTTACCTTTTCTGTTAATAAAAGCAAAGAGATGATGAGAAAAATTAGTGTTTCTCTTAACCTCAGGTTACTTGTTTGTAAAATGTGGCAAATGGATTTGCTGACTTCCCTAGGAATCTTCTGCTCTAAAATCTAGATATTTCATTTTTCTACTCTAACAAGTAGGACGCATCGTCTCACCCTTGACTTTGCTTTAGCAATTAATATTCCCTCGGTGTGTGTGTGTGTGTGTGTGTGTGTGTGTGTGTGTGTGTACGTGTGTGTGTGTGTGTACCAGTACTTTATTATTTTATTTTTACTTTTTTTGCTTTTTGGGTCACACCCAGCGATGCACTGGAGTTACTCCTGGTTCATGCACTCAGGAATTACTCCTGGTGGTGCTGGGGGGGCCATATGGGATGTTGGGAAATGAACCTAGGTTGGCCACGTTCAAGGCAAATGCCCTACCCACTGTGCTATTGCTCCAGCCCCATGGACCAATACTTTAAAAGTGTCAGTGTCCACTTAGTTTGTCAAATGAGGAACAATCCCTAACCACCTCCTGTTTTTTATTTTTAATTAGACAATTCTCTACAATTATTTGTTTTGAAAGGAGTAAGTGGATAAATTATTACCTTTTTTTTCAATTATCTTAAAAGCAGTCTAAGGCACTCCCATATTTGGTTTCAAAAAAAAAAAAGATACATTGATACCACAAGTGCTTGTTGCTTTCTTGTATGCATACATATGTGCATGTGTTTATGTCTGTGTTGGGAATATAGATATGAAATAAAATACTCAGGAGAGAACTCTTTTAAATATGCATACATGGGAACATTTGTAGAGGGTTCTGAGTATCAGTAATAAAGCAACATATCACCTAACCTATAATAATTAATTTTAAGAAAGCAAAACTTCTTAGAAAAGACATAATTTTCAAATAGTCTAATCTAAATTTTAAGATATAACATACCAATGAATTACTTTCCTTAGTCTCATACACGAAAGCATGGAAAATCTTATAAAACTGGAATATTATTTTTTAAAAATTAGGGTAATATCCAACTTATTCTAAGTATTTAGAGTAGTTGCTCAATTCCAAATACACATTAGAATCATCCAGCAATCTTTTAAAATTTTCCTGAGCCTCACCTCAGATCAATTAAAATCAGATACTGGGCGGGACTGGTCATTCCTACTGTTTTAAAAGCTCCCTTAGGGATTCTAATGTGAAGCCAGAGTTGAGCACGGATTTCGCGTAAACCCTATTACACAGTGCAGTGAGAAATATGCATTCCAATTTTAAAGGAGAGGAACATTTTTTTTTAAAAAAAAAAGAGTTTAAAGTCACCTTATAAAACTGATGATATATTCTATCCGTTCTTCAATTATGACCCAGGCCAGAAATCAAAAGCACCTAAGATCCTGCTGAGCATGTGGGATTAGGAGTCAGTGATCATACAACAGCCTTAAAAGGACTGTGTCCCTTCATGCGCCCTGGTCCTCTGTGCACAGCCGCCATCTCCCTGGGTGTGCTATGGAGAACCAAACCACCCTGCCTGGTCAGCCTCTGCTTTAAGTTGAGGTGTGCTCGCCCGCTCTCCTTTTTTTTTCCTCTCCCTATTTTAAATAGTTAAATTGAGGTTAAAAAGTAATATTTGTAGGATACAGTGACGTTCTCTAGACTGGAAATTTTTATTTCTTTGTCAAAGGAAGCTAGAAAAGTTTGCAGGCAAAAAAAATTAAAATTAAAAATGCCTACATTTTAAAATTCCTTTTTTTAAATTTGGTTTCTTACCAGAGCAAAGTGAAATGTGACCTGCAGCTTTGAGGTTGCTGGTGGAATTAATAATCTCCAGGTATATTCAAAACCATTAATTGCCTCTGAAGGGAGCAAAAGGAGGTTTCCCCAGAATCCTGTTATTTGAAGGCGAGATACTGAGCTCCGTGTTTGCTGCTTCAGTGAGCTCCTATGACCAAGGTATTCACATGATGCTTAAACTACGAAGCTTGAAAGGAATAACTTGGGCAGAGAACTTTGTTGTACTAGCATGAATGCACTAAAGGCCTTGTAAAGAAGGTTGTTTGAATTACATGCATGTGAAGCAGTTTCAGAAGAATTGTTTCCACTTTAGGTTTTTGCACAATAAACCCTAAATTGCGCTTTTGACTACTGAGCTGAGTCTTTTAACTTCCTTTTTTTCCAAAATAATAAATCCCCCTAATGATGACTGTGCGGCACTGTCACACACTGCCACAGTCTATTTCTTCATCCCCTATGTCATTAAAAGATGCAACTTACTTATGATGATTAATAATAATGAAATATGTATGAAGAAATCAATTATACAAATGCTGCACCGTACATAATAGGGAGAGATACAAATTGCCAGGCCCTGATTACTTGCATCCCACTACCAACAATGGCCAGCAGAACATTTCTTCCCAGCTGATTCTACTCCAGGACCATACCCTAGAAAGCAGAATGTGAGAAAGTTGGAAGGTATTTTGACAGGTCCCAATTCTTTTTTAATTGTGGATTTGTAAAACTCAACTTCTCTCCAACTTAGCATTTCCTGTGCCCTTCAATTTATGTTATCTAAAGCATCCTAGAACACCAAAGTCAATGCCTTTTGATGGTAGGTATCAAGTCTTTTGTCTTAGCTGACGCAGAATAACCGCAGACTCTCCTAGTGCTTTTCCTAAATACTCATAACTTAGTATTTAGGATGTGTGTGTGCTAAGCCCGGTCAGTGAAGGAGCTAGTCGCACAGCATAAACAGGAAGGTGGGTATAAAATGGAGTCAAGACGACCATGCCTCAATGCAGAGGTGGATCATCCTCATAGCTGACCTCTGAATTCTTACACATGGTGCATCTACTTCTACTCATTTCTAAGGTTGTTATTAGGAAATGAAATGACAACACGACCCCAAGCCCCCTAAACTTCTCATTTGATAAATGAATAAATTTTTAAATATAAATTACTTATAAAAATGTTTAATGCATTGACATCCTTGCCGAAGCTGATATTTCATAAACTGTACCTGAAGTTCATGGAACAGTATAAGCTGCTTCTTATCTATGGTTTTCAGTTGTTTAGAGATGATAAATAATGGTCCTTTTACTCATAAAAGATTCCTGTCACCTTATTTCTCACAAGGCTTGGTTTAAATCCACTAGAGGAATTCTTCATTTTCAAAAGCTAATAGAAATTTGGAAATGCCTGGAACAAAAACAAACTTCTCCAGCAGGAACTCTCAACCCACGAGAACTCTGAAGAAGAGATAGGGCCATTTCTCACCAAATCAATGTGTAATCATACCCCACATGCTCAATGCTATATTTAACTATTTCCAAAGCTTTTAGTAAAACCCATTTTTGCAAAGATACACATAGAGACAGAGAGACAGAGACAGAAAGATAGAGAGAAAGAGAGAAAGAGAGAGAGAGAACCTATGTTTTAGAAAGATTATGTGGTCAAAAGAGAAATCAAGTAAAAAAAAAAGATATGGAACTACAAATCCCTGTAGTAATTTTTGATGGAATGAGAGAAACTGACTCTTTGTCCTGTCTTATTTTGGGGTCACACCTAGCAGTACTGCACTCAGAAATCACTTCTGATGGGGCTTAGGAGATTGTATGACATGGTAGGGATCAAACCTAAGTCAACTGCAAGTAAGACAAATGACTTGCCCAAGATATTATCTCCCTGGCTCTGATTTCTTTAATTACTTTTATCAGATGGGGTAGCAAGTAAAGCAATTTAGAAAGTTTACAGTAGATAAAGGCAGTGTTTTCACTGTATGTTTGTGATTTTATTGATTATTGTCTGTCATTCCATTAGAAAGTAATAATCTGTGAAAATTGACACAAATCTTACTTTACCCACTGGGATTTACCTAGTATTTGGTGCACAATAAATAACCAGTTTAGTTATTTATGGAGATAAACTGATTATCATATTTTAAGAACTTGGATTCTGATTTAACGTTACTAAGATAGGTGACTATGCATATGTTTTAAAAGAGGATAAATTATTAATACACAAAACAAAAAGAACGTGTTTTCATAATATACTTTTTAAATTACTGAATCTTGGACCACAACTTATTGTGCTCAGGGCTTATTTCAAGCTCAGGAATCACTGCTGTCAGGCTCAAGAATCCATATGGAGTGCCTGGGAGCAACCTCAGATTGGCTGAGGTTGGCAAGCATCTAACCCGCTGTCCTATCTCTCTGGCCCCTATTATCCTTACTTGTTTTTCCCTCTTCCCCCATTTTTATTCCTTATCCTTATTATTTTCTTTCTTTTTTAAAAAACTTTTATTAGTGAGACACCATGAGGTACAGTTGTAGCCTTACAAATTTTTGTGCTTGGGTTTCAGTTATACAATGATCAAGTACGCATCCCTCCACCAGTACCCATTTTATCCTTATTATTTTCACCATGTAATCAATCAAATATAATTTGTTAATAATTTCATCAAGATCTTGGCAAATTCTATAACACAAAAATAAATATATTTTCTAAGTACGTAAACTCTACTATTTGGATTTTGAAGTTGGCATAAATTCTAACACTATACTAATTGTGTGTGTGCGTGTGTCTGTGTTTGTGTGTCTTTGTGTCTGTCCTCTTATGCAAATATTTATCCTTAGTTAAAAGTAGTAAATGACTGCTCTAAGAGAGAAGCATTAATTATTTCTTTGATAAAATTAATTACCATAATTAATACATATTTCAGTATGTCTTCTTTACTGTAAAATATGGATACTTAAAATTCCTGATTGTTCTTGATGGGATGAACCAAGGAGTTCTTAGAGAGAATTATATTGCTTAATGTGATTTTACATAATAATAAAAAAATGGAAAAACTACACAGTAGAAAGCACTTTTAAAATATGTATTAGCAGCATTCTCAAAATATTCTGAAAGTCACTATGGGAGCATTTCCTTCAAGTTCCTGTGCATAAAACATTTTGCATGTTCTCCAAATATCAGAGGAAGAGATGTCAGCAAATAGCTTCCCAAACACAAGATATTTTTGTAGCTAAATATTTTATTTCTGCATGAGCAGCCATGAGCATCTATAGAGTTGCAAAGCATTTTTAGACAGTGTAGTACAATGATAGATATAAAAATTGAATATTATCTCATTCAGATAAAAATATGAGGATATTTTGAGAATTATCAACAAGTTAAAAAACATTTAAGGCTCATTTTTATGACATTTAGACTGCAGGATAAATTTCTCCTATAGGAATTTTCTTTTTTTTGAAGAATTCAGAGGCTTATGTTGATACAGCATTTCTTTTTGAACAATATGATTTTAAAACTGTTTTGAGAATCTCGCTTATATTCCAAACCTCTCCTAAACAATAGCTAATTATTACTTTTTCATTACTAATACTTGGGCTGGAGCAATAGCACAGCAGGTAGGGTATTTGCCTTGCACGTGGCTGACACTGCTCACTCGAGTTGGATTCCTCCGCCCCTCTCGGAGAGACAGGCAAGCTACCGAGAGTATTTCACCAGCTTGGCAAAGCCTGGCAAACTATCTGTGATGTATTCGATGTGCCAAACACAATAACAAGTGTCACAATGGAGACATTACTGGGCCCACTCGAGCAAATCAATGAACAACAGGAGGACACTGACAGTGACAGTGACATTATTAATACTTAAAACATTTATATTAGGCTTGTCATATATTCAGTATTTCATATGCACCCTCATGTAATTCTCATAGCAAATGTATAAGGAACTTGTGCTTGTTCTCAATTTATAGTGGTTGAAACTTGGGAACAGACTTATTCAAGATTACTCAACAGACAAAAAGCATACTTGGGATGTGATCACCCGATCTCCAGAGACTCTTATGCTGTACTGATCCTTCAATGAGGACTTGATTACCTCGTATAACTTACTGCAATTATTTCTTGTTGACCTTTGACAATAACTGTACAACAGTATCTACTGTATCCTAAGCTAAGGGTGAACAGGTTGTCTATGAAGTTATTCAAAAGCTGAATTCTCAATTTCAAGAACAAGGTTATGCACTGCTTATTAGTCTAAGAGCCTATAATCAAAGGAAGTCTATAGCTTCCTTGAAAGAAACTAGACAGTGTCAATCCTGTCTGATACACAGGCACCTTAAGCTATTGTAGCACAAACTGATGCGCCCTTTCCCCTTTTCCATACAAGAAGGACTACTTTCGTTTAGAAGGCAGCCACAGCTAAAAAAAAATTACATTTTATTCCTACCCAAAGCTTTTAAAAATCTTGAATATCCTATAAATAGGAGCTGCTAGTAGTATTTTCATTTTATAGAAGAAAAAAATTGAGACAAGGTGAGATCTTATTACAGGAAGGTTACTCAGTAAATTGGTAGGAGAAGTTTTCAGTGATCTATAAAGCACTTAAAATGAGAAGCAAAATTGCCTTTAGTTCACGTTATTCTCTGGAAGCATTTAAAGCTAGTCTTTTCCCTATTTATATTTGTACCTACTTAGCAGGAGATTTTTATTTCACTAGTATCAGGGTTTGGAGTTAAAATTGAAGGTTACAAGGCATAGTTTCCGGTACCAGGGTATTCCCAGATCCCTGAAATTCCATTCATTAGTTTTCTTGTTTATAATTTGGGTTTCTATTACAAAACAATCATATTTATAGGTAGAATGTAGGGAATAATATGTGGATGATGTGCTATAGTAATAATAATTATTATTAATAATTTACTCTTCGGTAAAAGTTCCTGAAAATTGATATCTGATAGGAGAGAACTGAGTGAGCATAAGGTCACTGGAAATTTAAAAGGAAGTTGGTTTCAAAGAGATAGAGGGTTAATAGAGGAAAAGTACCATAAGTAGCATCTAAGCAACATAGAGAAACTGCCTCACCCTAATACTATATAAAAGAAAATTACAGTGTAAGCAACTCAAATATAATTAACCCTTGTTAATTGAGAAAAACTGATCAAAGTGATTTTAATTTCATAAACAATGTGTGGTTAATGCAAAAATGTTAAGATTAGTCATTCAAAGTTATAAAGAAGTTTACATAGTTAAATTCAAGTAGAGGTCACACCCCAGACCAGCATTTTCTAAAAGAAATAGACTAACAGGATTATACTTATCACTGTTAATGTACAAAGCAGGAAAATTATTGCTGCAAAAGAGAAAGAGGCCAAAAATTATTCTATTACTGTTACTGTCCTCCCGTTGTTCATTGATTTGCTCGAGCGGGCCCAGTAACATCTCCATTGGAGACTTTGTTGTTACTGTGTTTGGCATATCAAATACATCACGGGTAGCTTGCCGGGCTCTTCAAGAGGGGCAGAGGAATCGAACTCGGGTCGGCCATGTTGGCTGCGTGCAAGGCAAACGCCCTACCGCTGTGCTATCGCTTGTTTTGGGATTCTATTACTAAAATATAAAATAATTTTTAGTACAAGCTTGGAGTACTCCCACAAAGGTTTGCTTTGGAAGAGTCTAGATATAGGATGAAATTTTCTGCAAGGATTTTTCTTTTGCCTGATTTTTCTAGATAATGAGAAAAATTACCAAATAGGAAGATGTGTCTGTGTGTGTCTGTATGTGTCTGTGTGACTGTGTGTGTCTCTGTGCATGTGTTTGCACACATTTGTTTATCAGAAGTAACCTTTGGTTTGGAACTCATTCTGCAAGAGTAAAGAGTGATTTTTCTTGTCTGTAGTTTCCTGGAAATGCTAGCTGTCCCAGAGCAAATGTAATCATTTCATGACTACCATTTAAGCAGTCCTAGCAGAGAGGATACATTGCATTTACTTATTGCAAGATATTTTAAAGGTGAAATATTTGTTTCAGATATTAACCATATTGGACTGCTAAGAGCTATAAAGAATGTAAAATGTGCCCAGGTTAAAAATTAACAGTTTCATAGGCTTGAACCTGCCACAGTTCACAGATGTCTATAGAAGACAGGAGATCTCTGGGTCAGAGACAGAGAACCATTTGTTCATCAGGGTAATATAGTAACTGGAGAATCATCATTTGTACCAACTCCCAAACCTCCAGTTCTACTGAGCAATAAGAAGTAGAGAAGTGATGCCTAGTACACAATGTGGTCTATCAGAGGAAACTCAAACTCAGGCAACCCAAGTCCATAATGGGAAGTAAACCTGCCTGACTTGCCACAGGCGATCCTCTAGCTCTGTCTTTCAATGTTATTTATCGTATAAAGTGTCTTGAAAAGTTAGACTGAAACAAAAGAGATGCTGAAACACAAAATATCCAAAGAGAAATTTCTCTAATAGGAGGAAATTTGATAACTTTTCTGTTTTGACCTGGCCATCTTTCAGTCATCTTAACATTTTTCACTGTTCTAAAAATCTGATGCAGAAAATAAAAAAAAAATTCTCAGAAAATGTCTTTCAAAACTAAAAATGTAGATGTATCAAATATTATCATTCTACTTTCACTTCTCCAGTCCACTTTACTTTCATCACAGTTGAAGGTGGAATGCAAGATGATAATCTTAATAATATAAATGGGCCCTAAATTAACAAGACATTTCTGGGAAACAAATGGGAATCTTCTGATAGTTTGCTTGATACGAAGCACAAAGACCCACTGTTTAAAAAAACCCCACAAACACAGCCATGCTTAGTTTGGTCCTATACAAAGTTCCTTTCTGACTGAGGGGTGTCTATTTCTCAACTTTTCAATAAACTCTCTATTTCTAAAAGAAAAGTAAATAAAAATAAAAGAGGGTGGGTTTGGGTACAGGTATTATTACTTCTGTGGTAGTCCAAGACTGGACAAAAGCAATTACAGTATCATATTTTTTCACTATACTATGATTATTTTTCTGTTAATCTTTGTTTAAGTTAATCACTATATGGCCTTCTCCAGGAAATAGACTTAGTTGGGGAAGGTAATGTCAGTGGACCCATTAATTGTTAATGATTTGAGCAAGTTAAAATTAAAGGCAGGACACTGAGACAGAAAAAGGGTTTAAGTCACCTTCCATGCAGCTGACCCTGGTTCATTCTTGATACCAAACGATCTCCTTATCGCCGCCAGGTGTAATCACCAGCTCACAGCTAGAAGTAGCTCCCACGTTACCGACAGTGTGGTTTCAAAACTGAAATAAATACATTTTTTAATGAAATGACATAAAATATGTATAATAAAATTAAAAGCATCCTGACAATACTGCATGGTTTTAAAAAACCAAGGTTGATAGGCAGAATTTTCATTGTCATTGGGTTTGTTTATTTATTTACTTATTGGTGGGGGGGTCACAGGATGCCGGGAATTGAACCCATGTAGGCTACATGCAAGGCAAGAACAATATCCACTGTACTATCTCTCTGGCCCAATCTCATTGTTATTTTTTTTAATTTTTTTTATTAGTGAAACACCATGAGGTACAGTTGTAGATTTACAATTTTTTGTGCTTGGGTTTGGTTATACAATGATCAGATACCCATCCCTCCACCAGTGCCCATTTTCCACCACCATGGATAATATCCCCCACCCCCATCCCCCCATTTCCCCCCCCCCCGCCTCTGTCGAAGGGCAATCCCCTGTGTTCTCTCTCTCCTTTTGGGTGTTGTGGTCTGCAAAAGAGGCATTGAGTGGCAAACATGTTCAGTCCATAGTCTACTTTCGACATGCATCTCCCCTCCTGGGAGGATCCTCCAATCTCATTGTTATTTTTTACTTGCTCTTCTGTTCATTTCTGAAACGATACAAGCAAATATTACAAGGGGTATACAGTTCAAACAAAATGCAAATTGATGAGTTGCTGCATAAGAAAATATTACTCAGAAAAAATATGCAGTTTTGAGTTATGTGCTTTAGAGAATGTTGAGAGATTACATAGCAATAGAAAGTGACTCTCCATTTACTTAAAATTATATTTAGTACCAGAATGGAGGTGGTATCTCAGAGCTAAAAGACTCTACATGCCAGAGGCCTGGTTTCAGTGTTCAGAGTTGTGTGGTTCTTCAAGCAATGGTCTTGGAGACCCTTACACAGGTGTCCTTGAGTACCACTGATTGTAACCTTAAAACAATAGTAGCAACAACAAGAGTTTAATTCAAAAATGCATATTCTCTTTTACCAGGTGCATGCTACACCAATTGTCATTTTACTTTATGTATAAAGAATTTAGAAAAACTAACAAAAGTTTTCAGACTATTTTATTCTTCCTATGCAATATAGATAACCCCTTGTATTCAGGGCAGTAAATATAGCATGTCGAAATTTAATATAGAGTCCTTGCTTTTATATTGTAAAGAAATACCTTTATTTCATCTCTTTTCTTTATATGTTAAATTTTTTCAGCTTAATTTTTGTTTTTTAAAAGATTTTTAGACAGCCCAGAGAAGTTTTCATGTTAGAATTAGGTAACCCATAGACACAAGAACAGTGTAACCAATAGAAATTCAAATGACAAATGTGGTCCAATAATTGTTTAAGAAGGTATCTTCTGGGCACGCGCAGCTAGAAACAGCCCCGAGACAGCCGGTTTTCAACCCCTGAGCCGCGTGGGACGGGCACAGAGGCCCAGCTCTGGGCAACAAAGCTGAACGGCTCCAATTCCAACAGGTACAGCCCGCCCCCAAGGGCCTGGGTTCCTCTCTGGGCACGCGCAGCTAGAAACAGCCCCGAGACAGCCGGTTTTCAACCCCTGAGCCGCGTGGGACGGGCACAGAGGCCCAGCTCTGGGCAACAAAGCTGAACAGCTCCAATTCCAAACAGGAGACATTCCCAACTCCTCGCCCAGTGCCAGGGACTCTTTCCGGAGCCGCGGCCGCATTAGCGGCCGCGAAATATTTTCCCACTGCATATGCCATAGGAACCATAAGCTAACTTCTTAGATGGAAACTTCTCTATTTTAGCTCAGCCACTAGAAATACAGTTGCCAATAACTCATAAGCCTATCTTAACTCACACTGCATATCAAGCAGAATAGTAACACTGAACGTGAAGGACTAAACCACACCTCTCACAATGGTAAAGCAACGCAAAAGCCCACCAAACATTCATATTGAAGAGTCTAGCCCAGATGACACCAACAGTACTGTAGTGTTAGACAACCTCTCTGACAAGGAATTCAGAAGGGAGCTACTTAGGATGCTTAGGGAATTAAAAGAAACAATGGAAAGCAATGCCAATAGAAGACAAGAGGATCTGAAGGCAGAAATGAGGAAAATGCAATCAGAAATGTCAGACCTGAAAAATCTCGTAGGCGAATTGAAAAGCTCAGTGGAAGGCCTCAGCAGCAGAGTAACAGCGGCTGAGAACAGAATCAGTGAGCTCGAAGATGAAGTTCAGAGACTCTCCCGAAAAGAGCAGAAAATGGAAAAGAGACTCACAATTCGGGAACAGATGGCAAGAGAAGATCGTGATGAAGCCAAGAGGGGTAACATAAGAATTATTGGAGTCCCAGAGGGACAGGAAGAAAACCTCGATGAAGAAGAAACTGTCAAAGACATCATTGCTACAACATTTCCAGAGCTGAAGAAAACTTGTGACCACATTCAGGAGGCCCGAAGGGTACCAGCTAGAAGAAATCCGAATAAAAATACCCCAAGACACATTCTGATCAAAATGACCAAAACCTTAGACAGAGACAAAATTCTGAAAGCAGCAAGATCGAAGAAAGAAATCTCTTACAAAGGAGCATCCTTAAAATTCACAGCTGATTTTTCTGATGAAACCCTCATGGCCCGAAAACAATGGTGGGACATAGTAAAAAAACTCAATGAAATAAATGCCTCCCCAAAAATACTTTTCCCAGCAAGACTCTCATTCATAATAGAAGGAACAACACACAGTTTCACAGACAAACAACAGCTCAGGAACTTCATAGACTCAAAACCATGGTTACAAGAACAACTAAGTGGGCTACTTTAAGGCAAGAAAGGCCCCTCAAATACACCCAATTTTAACATAACAATGGGACAAAATCCCATAACAATAATCTCTCTCAATGTCAATGGGCTAAACGCACCAATTAAAAGACATAGAGTGGCAGGATGGATTAGAAAATTGAACCCAACATTCTGCTGCCTGCAAGAAACGCATCTCAATAGTCAAAGCAAACACAGACTCAGAGTCAAAGGCTGGAAAACAATCCTACAGGCAAACAGCTCCCATAAAAAAGCTGGGGTAGCCATCGTTATATCAGACCACATTGATTTCAGAGTGAGGAAGGTCATAAGAGACAGTGAAGGCCATTACTTATTGATCAGAGGATCTGTACAACAGGAAGAACTTACAATAATAAATGTATATGCACCTAATGAGAGACCAGCAAAGTACTTAAAACAACTACTCATAGATTTGGAAAAAGACATCAATAGCAACACAATACTAGTGGGAGACTTCAACACTGCTTTGTCACCTCTTGATAGATCAACCAGACTCAAGCTTAGCAAGGACATACTTCATTTGAGGGAAACAATGGAAGAAAGGGACTTAGTAGATATATACAGGACACTTCATCCACAAAAAGCTGAATACACATTCTTCTCAAGCGTACATGGAACATTCTCCAAGATAGACCACATGCTGAGCCACAAAACATGCCTCCATAAAATTAAGAAGGTAGAGATTGTATCAACAATCTTCTCAGACCATAATGCGCTGAAATTAGAAGTAAATCACACACAAAAACAGAAAACTAAATCAAACACCTGGAAATTAAACAGTGCACTATTGAACAACGAGTGGATTAGACAGGAAATCAAAGAGGAAATCAAAAGATTCCTAGAAACGAATGAAAATGAGAACACGAGTTACCAAAACTTATGGGACACAGCAAAGGCTGTGTTAAGAGGAAAGTTTATAGCTCTACAAGCATTCCTCAGGAAGGAGGAGCGAGCACACATAAGTAACCTAACCTCACAGCTTAAGAGCTTGGAGAAGGACCAAAAAAAGGAGCACAACCCGAACAGGAGAAAGGAAATAATAAAACTCAGAGCAGAGATTAACGAGATGGAAACCCAAAAAACAATCCGAAAGATCAATGAAACCAAGAGCTGGTTCTTCGAGAAAATTAACAAGATCGATAAGCCTCTAGCAAAACTCACAAAGAAAGGGAGAGAGAAAACCCTAATAAACCGAATCAGAAATGAAAAGGGGGTCATTACAACAGAAACCACAGAAATTCAGAGGATCCTCAGGGAGTACTTTGAGAAGCTTTATGCCACGGAACATCAAAACCTCGAGGAAATGGATAAATTCCTAGACTCCTACAGACTCCCAAGGCTGAACCAAGAAGACCTGGAATACCTGAACAGACCTATCACCATCAAGGAAATTGAAATGGTAATAAAAAGTCTCCCCAAGCACAAAAGTCCTGGCCCGGATGGATTCAGTAGTGAATTCTTCCAAATCTTTAAAGAGGACTTACTCCCAATGCTCTTTAAGCTTTTCCACGAAATTGAAATATCAAAAACACTTCCAAACAGTTTCTACGAAGCAAATATCACACTGATACCAAAAGCAGACAGAGATACCACAAAGAAAGAGAATTACAGGCCGATATCCCTGATGAACACAGATGCAAAGATCCTCAACAAACTACTAGCAAATAGAATCCAACTACTCATCAAAAAGATCATACACCATGACCAAGTAGGATTCATCCCAGGGATGCAAGGATGGTTCAACATTCGGAAATCAATCAACATAATCCACCATATCAACAAAAGAAAAGATAAAAAGCATATGATCATATCAATAGATGCAGAGAAAGCATTTGATAAGATCCAGCACCCCTTTATGATGAAAACCCTAGCCAAAATGGGTATAGAGGGGACCTTCCTCAACATAATTAAAGCCATCTACCACAAGCCTACAGCAAGCATCATCCTCAATGGGGAAAAACTGAGAGCCTTCCCTCTAAGATCAGGGACGAGACAGGGATGCCCACTCTCTCCACTGCTGTTCAATATAGTACTGGAAGTACTTGCAATAGCGATTCGGCAGGAAAAAGATATTAAGGGCATTCAGGTAGGAAAGGAAGAAATCAAGCTCTCACTATTCACAGATGATATGATACTCTACTTAGAGAACCCAATAACTTCCACCAAAAAACTCTTAGAAACAATAGACTCGTATAGTAAAGTTGCAGGTTATAAAATCAATACCCAAAAGTCCATGGCTTTCCTATACGCAAACAGTGAGAGAGAAGAAAGCAACATGAAAAAAACAATCCCATTCACAATTGTGCCCCAGAAAATCAAGTACCTAGGAATCAGCTTAACTAAGGAAGTAAAGGACCTGTACAAAGAAAACTACAAAACGCTACTTCAGGAAATAAAAGAGGACATGAGGAAATGGAAAGATATCCCCTGCTCATGGGTCGGGAGACTTAACATTGTCAAAATGGCAATACTACCGAAAGCATTGTATAAATTCAATGCAATCCCTATAAGGATACCCATGACATTCTTCAAAGAAATGGAGCAAACACTCTTGAAATTTATATGGAACAATAAGCCCCCACGAATAGCTAAAGCAATTCTTGGGAAAAAGAAAATGGGAGGAATCAACCTCCCGAACTTCAAACTGTACTACAAAGCAGTAATAATTAAAACAGCATGGTACTGGAACAAAGGCAGAACTGCAGACCAATGGAACAGGGTTGAATACACTGACATCTCTCCTCAATCATATGCTCATCTAATCTTTGATAAAGGTGCAAGTAATGTGAAGTGGAGTAAGGAAAACCTCTTTAATAAATTGTGTTGGCATCACTGGACGGCTACATGCAAAAAAATAGGCTCAGAACTCTGCCTAACACCATGTACAAAAGTAAGATCAAAATGGATTAAAGACCTCAACATCAGACCAGAAACCATAAGGTACATTGAAGATAAAGTTGGCAAAACCCTCCATGACATTGAAGCTAATGGTATCTTCAAAGATGCCACGCCACTGGCCGAGCAAGTGAAAACAGAGATAGATAAATGGGACTATCTTAAACTAAGAAGCTTCTGCACCTCCAAAGAAACAGTGACCAAAATACAAAGACAGTCTACAGAATGGGAAAGGATATTCACCGAATACACATCTGACAAGGGGTTGATATCCAGGATATACAAAATACTGGTTAAACTCCACAAGAAGAAAACATCCAACCCCATCCAAAAATGGGGCAATGAAATGAACAGAAACTTTCTCAAAGAAGAAATCCGAATGGCAAAAAAGCACATGAGAAAATGCTCTACATCATTAATCATCAGGGAGATGCAGATCAAAACCACAATGAGATACCATCTCACACCTCAGAGACTGGCCCACATCAAAAAGAACAAAAGCAACCGATGCTGGCGTGGATGTGGCGAGAAAGGGACACTCCTTCACTGTTGGTGGGAATGTCCACTGGTTCAGCCCTTCTGGAAAACAGTATGGACGATTCTCAAAAAATTAGAAATTGAGCTCCCATTTGACCCAGCAATACCACTCCTGGGAATATATCCCAGAGAGGCAAAAATGTATAGTCGAAGTGACATCTGCACTTGTTTGTTCATTGCAGCACTCTTTACAATAGCCAGAAACTGGAAGAAACCTGAATGCCCAAGAACAGATGACTGGTTAAAGAAACTTTGGTACATCTACACAATGGAGTACTATGTAGCTCTTAGAAAAGATGAAGTCATGAAATTTACATACAAGTGGTACAATATGGAAAGTATCATGCTAAGCGAAATGAGTCAGAAAGAGAGGGATAGACATAGAAAGATTGCATTCATCTGGGGGATATAAAGTAACAAAGTATGAGATTAATACCCAAGAATAGCTGAGATCAGCACCAGGAGGATTACTCCATAACTTAGAGGCCAGCCGGGTATCCTAGAGGAAAGGGCTATTCAGATAGAGAAGGGAGCACCAAATAAAGGATGTTTGGAGGATCCTCCCAGGAGGGGAGATGCATGTCGAAAGTAGACTATGGACTGAACATGTTTGCCACTCAATGCCTCTTTTGCAGACCACAACACCCAAAAGGAGAGAGAGAACACAGGGGATTGCCCTGCCACAGAGACGGGGGGATGGGGGGATGGGGGTGGGAGGGATAAAAAAAAAAAAAAAAAAGAAGGTATCTGATGCAGATCAGGACCTCATATTCAAAGTTGCAGTGGAACTGAGTTAAATATTCATTCCATCATAGATCCTGCCACATTCCTCTACTGGCTGGGGACTATTATTGAATTACAAACATGATAATTATTTACTTATTGATATAAAACGAGTTAGGTTTTAAAAAGTTATTTCATCTCTTAATAGCAACGTTTTCAAGAATTTTAAACATAATTGTGAAAAACTGAAGAGAACATTCATATTCCTCTGTTTCAACATTAGTCTTCAAAGAAAATTAATAAGAATAATTGACCCAGTAGTTTACAAAACTGAGCTTTTGCCCTTTGAGCTCCAGGAACTGCATTCTAATCTCAGAAGTCATCCAAAAAATAGATGCCACATGATTTGAAAGCTTATCAGATTCAATATTTCAAAATAAAGATCACTTAATCACTTAATCACTTAATCCCCGTTATTCATCGATTTATTCGAGCGGGTGCCAGTAACGTCTCCATTCCTCACGGTTGCGTGCTAGCGTAGCCCAATGGTATCTGTTCGTTTTAGGAACATGTAGAGCCTCAAACCGATCATTTAGGGTCTTGACGAAGAAGTCTGACCATCTTATAGGTGGGCGTCCACGTGATCTTTTGATGTCTCGTGGAATCCAATCAGTAATGGCTCTAGTCCAGCGGTTGTCTGTAAACCTCATTACATGTCCAGCCCATCTGATTTTTGATGTCTTGGCAAATGAGACAGCGTCTCTGATTCTTGAGCGTTGACGAAGATCAGAACTCCGGATTCTATCTCTCATTTGAGTGAATCGTGATATTCCAAGCATAGTTCTTTCGATTCCTCTTTGAGAGACCCGAATAGTGTTCTCATCCTGTTTTCGTAGGGTCCAGGTCTCTGAGGCATATGTTAATGCAGGAAGAATAGTGGAATCAAAGAGATGTGCTCGTAGTTGGAGGTTCTTTGTCCTTTTAGTTATTTCTTCAATGCTCTTGAAGGCATTCCAAGCCGCTCTCTTCCTCCTGCGTAACTCAGGTGCCAGGTCATTCATCATGTTGATTTCTCGACCTAAGTATATATAACTGTTGCATTCGGAGATGGTGGTTCCGTTGAGAGCGAATGGAGCGTCAGGAACAAGGCTGTTTCTCATAAACATTGTCTTCGTAAGATTCAGCTGTAGTCCAACCTTTCCACACTCACGGTCAAAGTCCGCAAGCATTTGTGCTGCTTGGCTGATGTTTGGTGTTATTAGAATGATGTCATCAGCAAAGCGGAGGTGGTGCAGTTGCCGACCATCTATCTTCACTCCCATGTTTTCCCATTCTAGTTGTCGCATGATGTTCTCGAGGGTGGCACTGAAGAGTTTTGGTGAAATGGTATCACCCTGCCGAACCCCTCTCTTGATATGGATGATTACTTCTTTGTAGAATGGTGAGATCTTGGTAGTGAATCCGCAATAGAGCTCACGAAGGATCCTGATGTATTGAGTTTGTACGCCCTGATTGGCTAGGGCTTCCATGACCGCTTCCGTCTCAACAGAATCAAAGGCCTTCTTTAAATCAATGAACGTTAGACAGAGCGGCATCTTGAACTCCCGAGATACCTCAATGAGCTTGGTTATTGTGTGGATATGGTCGATGGTACTGAATCCTTTTCGGAATCCAGCTTGTTCACATGGTTGTCCTTCATCTAGTGTTCTGCTAATCCTATTCAGGATGACTCGAGTGAATAGTTTGTAGATGACAGACAATAGGCAGATTGGGCGATAGTTGCCAATGTCGTGGATGTCTCCTTTCTTGTATAGTAGTACAGTCTTGCTGGTTTTCCACTGGGATGGAACCTTGCATTCAGACAGGTAGCGTGTGAAGAGTCGAGCTAATGTATTGATGAGTACTGATGGTAAGTTCTTCAGGTGTTCAGGTCTGATCTTGTCTGGGCCAGGTGCTTTTTGTTTCTTTACCGACGAGATGGCATGTTGAATTTCGGAAGGGAGAACATTGGGAACGACATATCCATCATGTGGTATGTGGTATGTGGGCAAGTGAATGTGGCTATTAAAGAGATCTGAGTAGAATTCATGAATAATCTTCTCCATTGCCCTTCTGGAAGATGTGATAGATACATCATGATGTCGGAGGGCAGTCATCTTGGTTTTGTAGTTGGTGAAGGACAGGCGGGCATTACGAATGTTTTTCCCAGCTTCTGCTGCATCTACCAGTACTGCTGCTCTCCTGTTTTTGAGGTCATCCTTGATGGCTTTTCTGCACTGTTTTGCCAGTTCGGACGTTTGCTTGTGGTTGCCTGAGGCACGTGCCACGCCACGTTGGCGAATAAGTTCAAGAGTGTTCGAAGAAAGACGGTTTTTTGTGGTTATCTCTCTCTTGGCATTCCTTGCACAATCATGGAGGTGCTGAATCATTCGATCGTATTCCTCATCAATGTTGTCAATGACGGCATCTTCCCATGTTGCTGCAACAGAGCCAAAGAGTTCCCAGTTGGTGGTTGTTCTGGGAGTCTTCTTCTTAAACCTTGCATTCTTTTCTCCTCGTTCTGTGAGGTAGAATTTTGCACGAAGAAGACGGTGGTCTGATCCCGTTTGGAATTTTGGGACAACAGCAACATCGGTTAGGCAAAACCGCCGATTGAATATGATGTGGTCTATTTCATTGTGGAACCGTCCATCGGGAGACTCCCATGTCCAACGTTTAGATTCAGCCTTTTGGAATTGTGAGTTACCATGGAAGGTTTTGGTTGACATGATGAACTCAGACAGTCTGTCACCTTGTTCGTTCCATTCCAGGCCATGGGTTCCGATGTGGAGTTCATCGACTGATCTTCTTGGTCCTATCTTGGCATTAAAATCACCAACAATGATCTTGTAGAAGGTGTGATCTTCTTTATAGAATTTCTCCAGCTCCATGTAGAATTTCTCAGTTTCTTTTTCACCATAACTGGATGTTGGTGCGTAGACAACAAAGATAGAAACTGCCGGTAGTGAGCCACATTTATTCAAGTGTAATCGTCCGATTCGGGTTGTTAGGCATTCAAATGAATCAATGCTTGTGACTAAGTTTGTGTTGACAAGGATACCGACACCACCGACGCCTCTTTTATCACATGTTCCAAGGAACAGTTCTTCTCCAGTGTCGAAAACAGCATGATGGGATTGATGTCTTCTCGTTTCGGTCAGACCAATGATGTCGTACTTGATCTTTCGTGCTTGTACCATAAGGTCTTCAATGGATGCAGCAGATGCCAGCGTACGAGCATTAAAAGTACAGACAATCATTTTTGTTTTTCTGCGTTTTGGCAGCCCATGTCTGCCTTGGTGTTTTATCAGCTTCTCCTTCCATATCCTTCTCGACTCTGCATAATCAGGGCTAGGGGAATGAGATCCATTTATTACTGGATTTGGCATATCAATTTGGTCTATTTGGCATAGATCACGGATAGCTTGCCAGGCTCTGCCGTGTGGGTTGGATGTTTAAGGATATTTAAGGTATCCGGAAAATTATTAAATAAATAGTTTAAGAAGGTATCTGATGCAGATCAGGACCTCATATTCAAAGTTGCAGTGGAACTGAGTTAAATATTCATTCCATCATAGATCCTGCCACATTCCTCTACTGGCTGGGGACTATTATTGAATTACAAACATGATAATTATTTACTTATTGATATAAAACGAGTTAGGTTTTAAAAAGTTATTTCATCTCTTTAAATAAAATAAAGATCATGTACTTAATATTCCATTTTGATTTCAGACTTATGAAGAATGTAGTAGCTCACAACAGGTAAAATATGCTATCATTCATTTATTGCTAAAATTATAGTATTTTAGATAAGATATGAGATTTTTCTACTTAGATTTAAAATAAAATTTTAATAAAACTTTATGATATCTTTAATTTCACATATATTTAAACTATTTTGGGGGGAGGGACTTTCAAGTGGTGCTTAGGGTGCATAGGGGTCACGCCAATGATATTTGCCCAACCAGGTCATTAGTTCAATTGTTAGGGCTGGAAGATCTTATCTTGCTTGGGCTTTCTGGTATTGCACCTCCAGGGCTTCCACAGAAATAATTTGGGACCTCTGGAATTACACTTGATGATTCTTGAGACATGTGGTGAGGGGGATTGTACCCACGTAGGGTGTGTGCCAGGCATTTTCCCTAACCACTGTACTGTCTTCTGATTTGACCATTGAACTTTTATTAGTTTATGTACTATTTATATGTACTTTCCTGAAATACATATTAAAATTTAAAAGCTTTGTTAAAAGAGTAGCCAGGTTTACAAGTATGCTGCTAAACAAGTATCAAAATGTTATTTTGTACATGGATTATGTAACAAAATGGGATCTTCTTTCTTCTCCCTCTTTTCTTTCTTTGACCATCTCACATTTGATATATCATCAAAGATACAACTTTAAGTACTAACCAACACAGACAGTAAGACATTCTCTAAATTTTAATACTTTCTTTTTCAAATTTAAAAAGACTTAAACTTTCTCCGACAATAATAATGTAAATCTATTAAAGTACTTCCATTGTGGAACAATAAATAATGTCAACAACTTTCAGATAAATCAAATTAGGGCTTCAGGATAAGGACATAATCTTAGTGAACCAAATTCAGCAATACATTAAATGGCTCATATAACATAGTCAAGTGGAATTTATCCTACTGATTCAAGGATGGCTCAATATACATGAATCAACTGATATGATACAGCATATTAATAAAAGGAAGGATAAATAAATCACATGGTCGTATCAAGAGATGCTAAGAAAATGACAAGATTCAACAAATTTATGATTAAAAACTAACAAAATAGAGATAGAAAGAAGTCACCCCAATATCAAGAAAACCATCAATCACAAACCCACAGTTGACATCATAATCAATGGAGAAAAGATAAAAGTTTTCCTTTCATTTCAGATGCAAAACAAGGATTTCCATTCATACCACAATTATTTAACATAATATTAGAAGTCTTAGCCACAGCAAGTAGGTAAGAAATAGAAATTAAAGGGATTCTAATAGATAAAGAAAAAATTCACTTTTAACAGATGATATACTTAGAAAACTTGAAGATCACACCAAAAACTTTTAGTAATAATAAATTAAAAGATAAAATAGTAGGTTAACATTAAATGCACAGAAATATGCTACATTCTTCTTTATAAACAATGACTTTATTTTATTTAATTTTTATTAGTGAGACATCTTGAGGTACAGTTGTAGACTTATAAATTTTTGTGTTTGGGTTTCAATTATACAATGATCAAATACCCATCCCTCCACCAGTGCCCATTTCCCACCACCATGGATCCCAGTATCCCTCCCACCCCCCATTCCCCCCATCCCACCCTGCCTCTGTGGCAGGGCATACCCTTTTAAACAATGACTTTAAATTTCACTCATGATCTTTTTTGAAAGTACTTAGGAATCAACAAAAGAAAGTGAGAGACTTATTTAGTAAAGTAATTAATTAAAACTAAAAGATAAAAGAGAGAAAAATAAAAATATATTCTTTATTCATGTGTTGAGAAGTTAATATCATTTAAATGGCCTTCTATCCAAAGAACTTTTCAGTGCAATCCATGTAGAAATTTTTGCAGCATGTTTCAAAAACATGGAACAAATAGTTTTAAAATTTGTATAAAACCATAACACTCCCAGAATGGTTAAAACAATTCTCAGGAAGAATATGGGAGGCATCACATTTCTTGATTTTGAATCTTTGTTGTTACTGCCATTTTTGTTGTTTTCTTCTTTTTAATGATCCTAATTAAAACATTACAGTACTGAAATAAAGACAGATTGTCAGACCAATAGAATAGGGAAGGAAGAAGAGAAAAATAATGAAAGAAAGAGAGAAAGAAAATGAAAATGAATAAAAGATAAAAAGAGAGAGAAAGAGAAATGAAACCAAACCCTGAATCATACTATCTACAAAGACTAATCAAAGATTAATAAAATAGACAAAGGACCTCAATACCAGATTGCTATTCACAGGAGACATTGAGGAAAAGAGGCAGAGTGTTTCATATTATTGACCTCAGAAGAGTCTTAAATTGCAAGACCCCAATGGCAGGTGAAATAAAAGCAGAAGTTAAAAATTTTCAACTACGTCAAACTAATGGGCTGTAGCAATAGCACAGTGGGTCAGGTGTTTGCCTTGCACACGGCCGACCCAACCCACCCAGGTTGAATTCCTCTGCTCCTCCTGGAGATCCCAACAAGCTACTGAGAGTATCTCACCTGCACAGGAAAGCCTGGCAAGCTACCCATGAAGTATTTGATATGCCAAACACAGTAACGAGTGCCACAGCGGAGACGTTACTGGGCCTGCTCGAGCAAAATCGATGAACAACGGGAGGACGGTGACAGTGAAAGTGATCAAACTAATAAGTGTCTTTACTGTGCAAAAAATGACAGAAGAGAACAATGAAATGAAAAAGTAATCACACATAGATCAGAAAAATATCAATATTAGACAAAGAGCTAATATCTAAGATATATAAAGCACTCATAAAGCTCAATTACAACAAACAGAATGACCCCTCAAAGAGACATGAGGTCAGAAAGATACTGTAAGGGAGAAGACACATGCATGTGGCTGATTCTGTTTTAATTCTCAATATCAAGTATGGCCTCTGAGCTCTGCCAGGACTAATTCCTGAGCACAGAGCCAGGAACAAACCCTGAATACTGCTGGGTATGGTTCAAACCTTCGCCCCTTCCCCCAAATATGGAGAGGAACTTAACAGACACTTCTTAAGAAAACATGCAGATGGTCAATCGACACATGAAAAAGTGCTCAATATCACCAATTAACAAAGAAATAAAAACAATGATGAGATAATTATCTCAATACCAAATGATTAGAGTCTATCAAAGTACCCCAGAACCAGGACCAGAACGAAACTACCAGCAGGTAGGGTGTTTGCCTCCACACAAACCATCTGGGTTGGATTTCTAGCCCCCAGTGTTGCCCCTGAGCTACGCCCGAAGGGATCCCTGAGTGTTGACCCAGGATTGGATTTTGTGTAATATGGATGGGGTTGGAGAAAATTATATTAAGTGAAGTGAATCAGAAATAAAAAGACAAATGACAAATGATCTCATTCATTTGTAGAATATAAAGAAACAATAAAGAGATTAGGTAATCATCAATGTCAAAAAAAACGCCCTGAAACATGATTCTAAGCATAAAACAATAATATAAACACCCTTGTAAACTATGATACCCCAATAAAATTTTAATTAAAAAAATAAGAAGACATACAGAAACATAAGAAATGCCATAACTGACTCAAGAAGAAATGGAAAATCTTGGTAGACCTATAGCAAATAAGTAAGTTAGATTAATTAAAAATCTCTCCACAAATGAAATTCCAGGTCCATATGCCTTCATTGATTGACTGTATCAAATATTCAAGGAAGAACTAATAGTTACTGGATGAATAATTTCATAAAATAGGTTGTGATAAAACACTCATCTAATTAAGTCAGTATTACCCTGATACCAAAGTCACATAAGGAATGCACAAAACTCATCAAATTGCATGTGTTAATTATGTTCATTTTGTATATCAATTATGCCTCAATAAAGCCACTAAAAAGAGAGATGGCTTTTACTTTCATTCTTATTGTAATAATCATAAAGTGAATGATAAGGCAAATAATGAAATATTTTATAATGTTCATTGGACTCCGTGTTTATAACAAGATTTTTTTCTTTTCATTGAGCTTTACCTCACATCCTTTTAAATATTATGCACATAACTGAACTTCACCATAAGAACTTACTGTTTCTAAACCTGAATTTTTTTTCCCTTTATTTTATTTTTTTTTACAGTTGTAGATTTACAATTTTTTGTGCTTTGGTTTCAATTATACAATGATCAGATACCCATCCCTTCACCAGTGCCCATTTTCCACCACCATGGATAATATCCCACCCACCCCCATCCCCCCATCCCCCCTGTCTCTGTGGCAGGGCAATCCCCTGTGTTCTCTCTCTCCTTTTGGATGTTGTGGTCTGCAGAAGAGGCATTGAGTGGCAAACATGTTCAGTCCATAGTCTACTTTCGACATGCATCTCCCCTCCTGGGAGGATCCTCCAAACATCCTTTATTTGGTGTTCCCTTCTCTATCTGAACTGTCCTTTCCTCTAGGATACCCGGCTGGCCTCTAAGTTATGGAGTAATCCTCCTGGTGCTGATCTCAGCTATTCTTGGGTATTAATCTCATACTTTGTTACTTTATATCCCCCAGATGAATGCAATCTTTCTATGTCTATCCCTCTCTTTCTGACTCATTTCGCTTAGCATGATACTTTCCATATTGTACCACTTGTATGTAAATTTCATGACTTCATCTTTTCTAACAGCTACATAGTACTCCATTGTGTAGATGTACCAAAGTTTCTTTAACCAGTCATCTGTTCTTGGGCATTCAGGTTTCCTCCAGTTTCTGGCTATTGTAAAGAGTGCTGCAATGAACAAACAAGTGCAGATGTCACTTCGACTATACATTTTTGCCTCTCTGGGATATATTCCCAGGAGTGGTATTGCTGGGTCAAATGGGAGCTCAATTTCTAATTTTTTGAGAATCGTCCATACTGTTTTCCAGAAGGGCTGAACCAGTCAACATTCCCACCAACAGTGAAGGAGTGTCCCTTTCTCGCCACATCCACGCCAGCATCGGTTGCTTTTGTTCTTTTGAATGTGGGCCAGTCTCTGAGGTGTGAGATGGTATCTCATTGTGGTTTTGATCTGCATCTCCCTGATGATTAATGATGTAGAGCATTTTCTCATGTGCTTTTTTGCCATTCGGATTTCTTCTTTGAGAAAGTTTCTGTTCATTTCATTGCCCCATTTTTGGATGGGGTTGGATGTTTTCTTCTTGTGGAGTTTAACCAGTATTTTGTATATCCTGGATATCAACCCCTTGTCAGATGTGTATTCGGTGAATATCCTTTTCCATTCTGTAGACTGTCTTTGTATTTTGGTCACTGTTTCTTTTGAGGTGCAGAAGCTTCTTAGTTTAATATAGTCCCATTTATCTATCTCTGTTTTCACTTGCTCGGCCAGTGGCATGACATGTTTGAAGATACCATTAGCTTCAACGTCATGGAGGGTTTTGCCAACTTTATCTTCAATGTACCTTATGGTTTCTGGTCTGATGTTGAGGTCTTTAATCCATTTTGATCTTACTTTTGTACATGGTGTTAGGCAGAGTTCTGAGCCTATTTTTTTGCATGTAGCCGTCCAGTGATGCCAACACAATTTATTAAAGAGGCTTTCCTTACTCCACTAAACCTGAAATTTTTGCAATATTTTAGCAATAATTTCTATGATCCTAGACATGATAAATCAATAACTTTCTCACCACAAGAGTTTTAGGTTTACCCTAATGCTGGGGGTACAGTTCAGGAGTGTTCTTTTAAATATAATATTTCCAATAGACAAAATGATTGTTTGCAAAATAACAATAATTACCTTCTCCTGCAAATGATGATCATATATATGACAAGTTCTTCCAAAATTAAATGATTTACTTCTGCTTTTCATTTGCTAAAGCAGCAAATTGTTCTTACATAATTATTGCATATATTGCATTTATTCCACAGAAACAAAATTGTAAAGGAAACAATTTACGAAAATCAAACACTTCTCTCTTCCTTTTTAGTTTCCTTGTTGCTGTAGCATTCACAAAGTACTGCTTATATTGTCAAGACTCAACTAGATTGCTATTCATTTCCCCCTTGGTACCCACGAGCCTAAAAGCAAATTCCCTACAATACATTAAGAGGCATAAAACAATTCTTGAAAAAGAATTAGATTAGATACGAAGCAGTACAGGAAAAGCTGGATATGGGGAATTAGGTTTATCAAGTTGCATGCAAGGAAATGTCATTTGTGAGATCTCTAAGGAACCTGTTGTGTCTAAGACACTATGCCTAGAATTTCTCAGGTTGTTGTTTAGTCCTTGGATTCAAAGAAACAAGTGTTCACTTATCTTAAAAAAACTGGTCCCAGGATGAACCAATTTGCCCACCAGTATTTATCCTTCTTTCAAGATATCTTCACTAAGTGTTTTTTCCCAAATAAAAATGCTGATACTGAGGGAACATTTCTTGTTCTTATCTACTTTCAACTAAGTTCCTGACCAATGATTATGCCTTACATTCTTCAATTTTTTCCCCCTGCACAAACCTATTAATAAACACTGAACACTGTCATAACTAAATTCTCATTGTCAGGACAAAAAATAAAGGGACAAGGAAAGTAAAGTAGATCCTTTAAAGTACTCCAAATCTAACACCTCCGTGTTCCACCTTTTCAGAATGCTGTTCCTTAAAAGTACTAAAAAAAAAATAGCAAATAGCAAAGTTGGTATTTATTTACTATTGTTGAGTGCCTATCTGCTTTGGAGTAAAGCAGAGATCCTTTTTAAAGTATTTCCTTCTGACTTTACTTTTCTTATTCCCACCCCTCCTCTCTCTCTCTCTCTTCTCCCACCCCTCCTCTCTCTCTCTCTCTCTCTCTCTCTCTCTCTCTCTCTCTCTCTCTCTCCCCCCTCTTAATCTCATCACACTACAGTCATAAAGAAAGGGGTCGCGCAATCAATTAGTAATCTCAAAATGACACATTGCCATTTACTTGGACACTAAAAATTTTCCAAATCCTTTCCACTCTAATAATGGAATAAGGCAATTACGGTTTTTAAGAGTTCTATAACTCTCATTGCTCTAGTGGTTTTCCAAATATTTTCATTATGTGATAGAAAATGGCTTTCTGCTCAGTATACCAGATAAATCTGACCATGAAGTTACTTACAGGGAAAGTGAAAGGTGTTGGTCTGTGCTTTTATTGCTCTATTTATAGAATGATGGCTAAACCTAACACCTTAAAACTCATGAATAAATTATATACTCAACCCTCTATTTTAAAAAACATGAAATCTTGTCCATGTGAGAAATGAAATTATCGCAGTTTCATCATTTGTCTTACAATTATCTTACTTAAGAAGAAGAAAATGCTTTTGTGCAGTGATCCTTCTTACTACTTTTACTCTAACCACAGACAATTGCCCCTCTACCTCTGCTGGGTAAAATCTGAGTCTCAACATTTTAGTTTTGAAAAGTCTGATCTAGGGATCTCCACTCCTACACCCGTTGAAAATTATAGGGGTTTTTGCCCATCTTTCTATTGTTGATAAGTTTTGGGTACAAAACGTTCCCAGCCCTCATTCTCCTCCTCATTATCTATTATTACAGATAGAAGAAAACATTGATTGTCCTTGTGAACAAAAAATAAATAAATGGGAAAATAACATTATTTTAAAAGTTTTAAAAAGAAAAAAATTCAGACAAGAATTACTTGAGTTGAATTGAATTTCTTTTAGTTGATATCAATCTAATAAATTAAGGAAAAAGAAGAAAAAAGTGAGTTTAATATCCTGCTTGACAGCTTAATAACGTCATGATCCATACAACTTGTATGCTATGTATTCTGAGTGAGAATAATCCCACCTCAAAAAAATTCTTCTAACAATTAAACAATATCAAGTGTACAAAACTCTTAGCAGACAGTGTCATACTATTTCTTTCTGGAGTCTACTACTTGGTTAGACTGGTGATTTTAGAAGACCTGTCACATATTAAAATGGTGTAAGCTTTTAAACCTATGGATACACAAAGCTCCTTCAAAGGTTATGATGTCTGAATAATTTTTAAATTACTTATTTCCAAATCCCCTATTTTGTATGTAATCTTTCTTAAAGTTGACCAGTTCCAAAACCTTCCACCCATGTTGAAGGCAGAACACACTACTTCATTTCCCACAATTTATGTCAAATTAACTCCCGAGATTGACCTCACAAACACCCAAATAAGTTGTTCTTGCATGAAAAAGAACAGTGAAAAGTCAATGACCAAACTCTACTTCAATCAAGGAGCTATATTAATCCTATTTTTGTATTTTCAAATTTTTGTAGTTATGATAACTTATCAAAATCCAAAATAGAGTGTTGATTTTATCAGTTAACTGTTAGTAAAAATTGCAATAATAATTTAATTCAAAGGAAAATTTAATACTCACATTTATAGTTATAGCAGAGCGGGTAGGGCATTTGCTTTGCACACAACTAACCCAGATTTGATTCCTCTATCTCTTTCAGAGAGCCCAGCAAGCCAGCAAGAGTATTCTCCCCGCACAGCAGAGCCTGGCAAGCTCCCAGTGGCGTATTCGATATGCCAAAACAGTAAGAACAAGTCTCACAATGGAGACGTTACTGGTGCCCCCTCAAACAAATCGATGAACAGTGGAAGGAACAGGACAGTGCTACAGTTTTTGATACAGAAACTTTGAGAGGATGATAAATAAAAGATTTTTGAGCATGAAAAATATATTTTGATGACATTCCCATAAAGCAATATAATAAAAGTACAATTTCAAACAAAAAAATAAAGAATTGTGCATGAATTTTTAAAAATCAATGTTTCTGGGTAACATACTACCATGGCACTTAAGAATACCTTGGAAACATTTTAAAGTGTGATCCAGTCATTATAATTTTAAATAATACTATTTACAAAATATGAGAAATTACATATCTTATAGTCACTTAAAGTTATTAAAATGTATGAGATTATAAGAGCTAAAAATAATTTTCCAGTATATTTAATTAATATAAACAAATCTGTAGACCCCTGATGCAGAGTTAAAAGCATGGATACTCACATACCATGGAAATGGCTAGCAGGTGTGAGCTCTGTATTCCTTCCTCAATGCTTCTTACCATCTTCCCCTAAAGCAATGTGGGAGAGACCTTTCAGCACCACTGAACCCAAGCAATACAGATTGCTAGGCCAAGCACTAAAACACCAGATGCACACACCGGATTGAGCAAAGCTAGCATAACTCCTGCATCCTCTGAGTACTGCTTCGGAACCTCTCGCTTCCCCCAGAAATGAACTTCAACTTTCAAGGCAAGAGTGAGTTGACTTTAAAATCAACCACTTCTTAGTTTATAATGAAACACATTAAGCTTAAACTTTCTAGGTTTGTTTTTTTTGGTTTTTAAATGGAGGGGTAAACGGATAAAATTAAAGATCTAGCATACTTAGATTACTTAGCAATATTCCTATTATTAGGTAGCCAGCTATCATTTTTACCATTTTTATTGCTAATGAAGGCAACTGAGAAAAAGAAAACTTCCTGTAATTATATGAAGAGTATTCAAAAGTTAAATGTGGGATTTGAATGAGCTTTTCAAGTAAATATGATATCCCAAGGGCCAACAAGGAGATGAAAAGATGCTGAAGATCATTAGCCATTAGGAAAATGTAAATCACAAACTACAATGATTATTAATTCATATAACCAAAATAACTAGGATACAAAATGATTAAGAAAAAATAAAAAGTGTTGGAAAAGATGTGGTGAAATTGAGCCAATTTATTTATTCACAACAATAGATGCTGGTGGGAATGTTAAATGGAGCAGACACTGGAAAATGATTTAGTACCTTTTCAAAACATAAAACACATGGTTGGAGATGTGGCTAAGGTGGTGAAGTTGCCTGTTCAAGGCCCTGGGTCCAAGTCTGGGTACTGTAAGGTCCTCAAGCACCACTGGATATAATTCTGAGCTCTCAAATATAGTCAGGTATGACATATACCCCATGAATACTTTTTTAAATTTCAAATAGAATTTCATATATTCCAGATACTCAACTTGTAAGTAAATGCTCAAAAGATGTAAAAAGAAGTAGTAAAACAAATTCATGTGTCCAAAAGTTCAGAGCAGCACTTTTCATAACAGCCAAAAGGTGGTAACAATCTAAACTCCCAATGAATGGATAGGCAAATTATATTATATTCACACAATGGAAATTATCTCATGAAAATAAATGAATTGTTGTTGATACATGGTACAATGTGGACGACATTGAAAGGTAATGTGCTAGGTGAAAAAAATCAGACCTCATAGTATCCTGTTTTCTAGAGTGACGTGCACAGAATAGGCATAAAGACAAAAAAAAACATATTAATGCTTCCTGGCAGTTGGGTAAGTAAAAGTGATGAATTAATTTTAACTGCTTAATGGGTACAAAATTTCCTTTATGAGTAATACAAATATTTTGGAACTAAATAGAAGCAACGTTAAACAACATTGAGAGTGTAAGGAACATTATACGTGTTTGAAACTCTCCACATTCTATGTTACATGGAAATAATTTGTGAATTATGATAGTAAAAAGAATAGGTAAGTTTTTACTTAGTATTTATTTCCTGTTTCCAGGTTTTACAGCAATAGACTAAAACTTCTTGCACCATGTAAAATACCAGGTATGTGTAGCATCCGTGAAGCTTCAACCGTCAATGTTGCTTTACAGCCTTGGTGCTGATGACATATTAAAGATGATGGGATGTGGGATTACAATCATAGCTGTCATTTATACTTCTAAGTGTCATTAATATACTAAAACTATCACCAAAACTATCTTGAAGATTTTGAAGGGACCACACTTCCTTAATTAAGGAAGGAGATGAGAATGACATTGTCTCTTCTAAAACCACCATTTGATGGTGGAAAGGGATGGAATAAAGGTGGTTAGGGCACAAGACTCTTCTCCAGGCTACAGCTTAGGAGTTTAAGTAAAATAGACTAGGAAAGAGGATTGATTAACTTAGTTACTGGATCCAGTCTATAGTAAAAATTGGCATCTCAAATGAATTCTCTACATAAGTTCTATCCCTGGCATAGCAAGAGAGAAAGACAGAGACACAGAGAGAGAGACAGAGGAGGGAGGTGAAGGAGGGAGAGATGGAGGGAAAAAAGAGACAGAGAGGGAGGGAAAAAAGGGAGAGATTGTTCAACCCATGTAAGGTTCTATCTCCTCATCTGTAAAATAGATATAAAATGAAGATGATGATAAAAAATGTTTCCAAAAGCTTTCTGGTGAAGATACCAAAAAAGAAATGGAGCATTCCCACACGTTTCTCTAATGCTGGTAATTACATAGGAAGTTTTATAAATAACATGTTTATGGGCTTCAAACACTAAGCTTAAAAATTGAATCATAGAGTTCCATGGAACGGCTTGACACTGTATTTTAATGGCTTCCAGAGTGATACTGACAATTTTGCTTAAATACAAATACCAGAGTTCCAGGATTTAAAAAATTAAAAGTATTAATGATTATGAATATGTTTGAACAGTATTTTACTGGTTAAAGGTAATGTTAAAATTGGATCACCAGAAAGTAAAAATAATTAACAATAAAAAAACCAAAGTTTTTACATATACGTCTTTCTGCCTAATATCAAACAATTGACCATTTCCTCCTCATTTAATAGATTAGATTGAACGGGAAAAGGCAATAACACTTGAGCCTCTCAAAAAAGATGGCTGTACTGTCAGCAATTAGGACAGGAATAAGTAGAAACTATAAGAGATGAACAATTTCTATCAGCTTCTTAATTAGATTTCTAAGGGGACCAATGATTATTTAAGTATCTCCAAAAGATAATAATCCATTGACCTTAGAGTATATTTATAATTTTACCTGATTAAAAAAATGACCTAATCAGTGAAAATTCGAACCCGGGACTCCGCCTCCCCCATGAACATGCCCCAGGGATTCTCTGGGACCCTGGGCCATCTACCATCCCTGAGCCCCTTTCTGCTCATCCCCAATGCTGCGCCAGGTTTTCTCCAGCTCCCAGGTCTATGCCCCCACACGAACACCAGGTACCTGTAGAGGGCAGGGCCTCTGCAGAAGTGGGCATGACCTCTGCAGAAGTGGGCATGTCCTATTTTGGGGCTGGCGGCCACTCACGTGGCCACAGGTAAATTACCAAAACCCAGCAATCTCGTGTAACATCTCAGTCTCCATACCACCATCACAACATGAAGAAACAATGCAAATCCCCACCACAAGGAGAGGCTGATGAAAAGAGTCCAGAAGCCTCAATAGGTAGTACTCACATAAGGAAGCTCTCTAATACAGATTTCAAATATGAAGTAATGAAGATGTTTAATAAACACAAAGAAACAGTGACACAGATATTCAGTAAATTAAAGGAGGACATGAAAGAAACGATCGAGAAAATACAGGAAGAAATTAGAGCAGAAATTGGAAAGCTACATACAGAAATGTCACAATTAAAGGATTCGGTAGATGTAATAAAAAACTCAATTTGTCCCCTCAATAATAGAATGGCTACAGCTGAATACAGAATCATCTGGAAGATGAGCTGGAAGATGAGCTGCAGGAAGCCTACAGGCAACAACAAACAATGGCAAGAGACCTCAAAATAGCTCTAGAGCAAATCAGAGTCCTAAGGGATGATTCCAAGAGGAAAACATTAGAACCACTGGAGTACCAGAAGGTCAGGGAAACAATCCCAATGAAAAAGCCACAGTTAAAGAAATCATTGCTGAAAAATACCCAGAGCTGGAAAATGTAGGCATCCAGATTTAAGGATCCCGAAGGGTGCCAACTAAAAGAGACCTTAACAGAAACATTTCAAGACATATCGTAGTTAGGATGATGGATGCCAAGGATAGAGACACAATACTGTAAGCAGCAAGGTCAAAGAAGGAAATCACATATAAAGGAGTATTTCTTAGATTCACAGCAGACCTATCAGAGGAAACCCTCCAAGCCCAAAGGCAATGGTGGGATATAGTGAAAAAATTCATTGAAATAAACGCTTCACCAAGAATACTTTATCCAGCTAAACTTTCACTCAAACTCAAAGGAACAGCACACTATTTTGTGGATAAACAACAGCTCAGCAACTTCATAGACTCAAAACCAAACCTAAAAGAAGGGCTAAAGGGGCTACTATAAGACAAGAAAATCCCCTACAAGCACAACAAACCCTTACAGAAGGATGACACAAAACCCCATAACAATAATATCTCTCAACATCATTGTCTAAATTCACCAATTAAGAAACACAGAGTGGCAAAATGGATGCAGAGACAGAACCCAACATTCTGCTGCCTACAAGAAACACATCTGAACAATCAGAACAAACACAGACTCAAAGTCAAAGGATGGAAAACAACCCTGCAAGCAAACAACACCCTCAAAAAAGCTGGAGTGGCCTTACTAGTACCAGACAACATAGATTTCAGGTTGAAAAAGATTAGAAGCGACAGTGAAGGCCATTTTTTATTAATCAAGGAATATGTACAGCAGGAAGAAATCACACTCCTAAATGTATACGCACCCTATGAGGGACCAGTCAAATACCAACAACAACTGCTAAGAGAGCTTAAGAAGGACATTGCAAGCAATACAATTGTAGTTGAAAACTTCAACACTGCCTTATCAACCCTGGGTAGATCAAGAAGATTAAAACTCATCAAGGAAATAATGGTTCTTCATGAAGGAAGAAATAGAAGACAGAGGGCTAATAGATCTATACAGGACCTTATATCCCCCCCAAAAAAAGAATACACATTCTTTTCCAGTGCATATGGAACATTTTCCAGAATAGACCATGTCCTGGCCACAAAGCATACCTCAACAGAATCAGGAAGATAGACATTGTAACAACTATCTTCTCAGACCATGATGCACTGAAGATAGAAGTTAATCGTGTACAGATGCAGAAAACCAAATCAAACACCTAGAAATTAAACAACTCAATGTTGAAGAACGAGTGGTTCAGGAAAGAAATCAAGGAAGAAATCAAAACATATCTGGAAAAAAATGAGAATGAAGACACGAACTACCAGAACCTGTGGGATGCAGCTAAAGCTGTGTTAAGGGGGAAATTTGTAGCTCTGCAAGCATTTCTCAGGAAGGAAAAAGGGCCCACATAAACAACTTGACTTCACAGCTCAAGATCTTAGAAAAGGACCAACAAAGGGATTCCAAACCAGGCAGAAGAAAAGATATAATAAAACTTAGAGCAGAAATGAACGACATGGAAACCCAAAAAACAATCTGAAAGATCAATATAACCAAGAGCTGGTTCTTTGAGAAAACAAACAAGAAAGATAAACCACTAGCAAGACTCACAAAGAAAGAGAGAGAGAGAGAAACTTAACAAACCAAATCAGAAATGAGAAGGGGGATATGACAACAGAAACCAAAGAAATTCAGAAGATCATCAGAGACTACTTTGAAAGACTGTATGCCACAAAACAAGAGAACCTAGAAAAAATGGATAAATTCCTAGATTCCTATAATCTTCCAAGTCTGAAACAAGAATATCTAGAATACCTGAATAGTCTTATGAAAGAAATTGAAACTGTAATCAAAAGTCTACCCCAAAACAAAGCCCATGTCCAGATGGATTCACTAGCGAATTTTTCCAAACATTTAAAGAGAACCTACTGCCAGTTCTTCTCAAGCTTTTCCAGGAAATTGAAGAAACAGAAACTCTCCTGAACAGATCCTCTGAAGTTCATATCTCGCTAACACCAAAAGGAAACAAAGACACCACAAGAAAAGAAAACTACAGGCAAATAACCCGGATGAACACGGATGGGAAGATTCTCAACAAAATACTAACAAATAGAATTTAACAACTCATCAAAAAGATCACACACCATGACCAAGTGAGATTCATCCCAGGTATGCAAGAATGGTATAACATTTGGAAATTAATCAACATAATCTACCATATCAACAAAAGAAAAGATAAAAAACATATGATCATATCAATAGATGCAGAGAAAGCATTAGACAAGATCCAGCACCCGTTTATGATGAAAACCCTCGCTAAAATGAGTATAAAGGGTACTTTCCTAAATATAGTTAAAGCTATCACAATCCTATGACAAGCATCATCCTCAATGGAGAAAAACTAAGAGCCTTTCCTCTAAGATCAGGGACGAGACAGGGATGCGCACTCTCTCCACTGCTGTTCAATATATTACTGGAAGTGCTTGCAACAGTGGTTAGGCAAGAAAAAGATGTTAGGAGCATTTAGGTAGGAAAGGAAGAAATCAAGCTCTTCCTATTCGCAGATGATATGATACTATACTTAGAGAACCCTAAAACCTCTACCAAGAAACTCCTAGAAACAATAGACTTGTATAGGAAAGTTGCAGGCTATAAAATCAATACCCAAAAGTTTATGGCTTCCCTATATGCAAATAATGAGAGAGTTGAAAGTGACATAAAAAAATCTCATTCACAATAGTACCCCAGGAAATCAAGTACCTAGGAATCAGCTTAACTAAGGATGTAAAAGAACTGCACAAAGAAAACTACAAAATGCCACTTCAGGAAATAAAAGAGGACACGAGGAAATGGAAAGATATCCCCTGTTCATGGATCAGGAGAATTAACATTGTCAAAATGGCAGTGCTCCACAAAGTATTGTACAAATTCAATGCAATCACTATAACAATACCCGTAACATTCTTCACAGAAATGGAGCAAACACTCCTGAAATTCATATGGAACAAAAATCCCCCACGAATTGTTAAAGCAATTCTTGGCAAAAAGAAAATGGGAGGAATCAACCACCCCAACCACAAAGTGTACTACAAAGCAGTAATAATTAAAACAGCATGGTACTGGAACAAAGGCAGAGCTGCAGACCAATGGAACAGGGTTGAATATACTGACACCACCTCCCAAATATTTGATCATCTAATCTTTGATAAGGGAGCAAGAAACGTGGAGCAAGGAAAGCCTCTTTAACAAATCGTGCTGGCAAAACTGGACCACTACATGCAAAGCAATGTGCTCAGATCTCTACCTAACACCATATACAAAAGTAAGATCAAATTGTATTAAAGATCAGAATCCATAAGCTACACTGAAGGCAAGGTTGGCAAAACCCTCCATGACATTGAAGCTAATGGTATCTTCAAAGATGACACGCCACTGGTCAAGCAAGTGAAAACAGAGATAGACAAATGGGACTATCTTAAACTAAGAAGCTTTTGCACCTCAAAAGAAACAGTGACAAAAATACAAAGACAGTCTACAGAATGGGAAAGGATAGTTAACCAATAACCATCTGATAAGGGGTTGATATCAAGGATATACAAAGCAGTGGTTGAACTCCACAAGAAGAAAATATTCAACCCCATCCAAAAATTGGGTGAAGAAATGAACAGAAACTTCCTCAAAGAAGAAATCTGAATGGCAAAAAGTCACATGAGAAAATGCTCTCCTTCACTAATCATCAGGGAGATGCAGATCAAAAGAACAAGATATCATCTCACAACACAGAGACTGGCCCACATCCAAAAGAACAAAAGCAACCGGAGTTGGCACGGATGTGCAAGAAACAACAGACCCTCCTTCACTGCTGGTGGGAATGCCGACTGGTTTAGCCCTTTCGGAAAACAGTATGGACAATTCTCAAAAATTTAGAAATTGAGCTCCCATTTGACCCAGCAATACTACTCCTGGGAATATATCCCATAGAGGCAAAAAAGTGCAGTCAAAATGACTTCTGCACTTCTATGTTCTTTGCTGCACTGTTAACAATAGCCAAAATTTGGGGAAAAACCCGAGTGCCTGAGAACAGATGAATAGCTAAAGAAACTTTGGTACATCTACATGATGGAATACTATGCAGCTATTAGAAAAGATGAAGTCATGAAATTTACATACAAATGGTTCTACATGGAAAGTATCATGCTAAGTGAAATGAGCCAGAAAAAGAGGGACAGACATAGAAAGACTGAACTCATCTGGGGAATATAAAGTGACAGAATAGGAGTCGGACACCCAAAAACAGTTGAGATAAGTACCAGGAAGTCTGCTCCATGGCTTGGAAGCCGGCTGCACATGCTGTGTCAAAAGGTAGCTGAGATAGAGAAGGGAACACCAAATAAAAGATGTTACAGAGGAGGGATGGGCTGGGGGTGGGTATGGGGTGGTGTGAGTGCTACTGGGATCATTGGTGGTAGAGAATGGGCACTGGTGGAGGGATAGGTACTCGATCATTGTATAACTGAAATCCAAGCATGAAAGTTTGTAAGTCTACATCTGTACCTCATGGTGTTTTGCTAATAAAAAATGACCTAAATATATATAAATCAGATCTTTTAAGGCCAGTTATTCCTCCCAGACTGACTTCAGTATTTAACTATGGTACACAGTGAGAAGTATGTTTTGCATTCAGTTTCAGATATACATTTATATGTATGCATCTCTCAATCTGAAATAATACTTACCCTTATTACTTGGATATTCTATTCTAGTTTACCTTCTTTTTTTCTTTTCATTACTGCTACAATTAGAATACTGTTACATTTTTAAATACTGATTGCTTTTATAACTAGAAAATTTATAAGTTGGTATAAACCACCAGTAGGTAGAAACTGAAATTTCACAATAACTGATCTAACAAATAAATAAAACATTAGTATTTTAACTTTATTTCAAATTAAAATGAAGAAAATTGAAAGTTTGGAACAGAAATTTGTGAAGGGTTAATAATCCTAATTTTCAAGTCACCAAAAGAAAGATATAAATCAGTTGTCTGAACTACAAAACTACAACACAATTTGGTGTCTTCCTCTAGATCTCTCTAAATCGTTCCAGCAGCTTTAAGTAGAAACAACCTGATACTCTAAGTAGGAAAGTATGTAATGAATACTTGCAGATTTAAGCTTAATATTAATTACAAATAAAACAACTGAAAAATCTTGTATTTTTATGCAGAAATTCTTGACTGTAAATTTGAATAAGAGGAATAGTTGTGAAAGCAGGATTTGGGCAACATGTTCTTGTAGAGAAAATGGCAAAGGTGTGAAAGCATGTGCTTTTATTATTAAACCGATAAAGAATTTACTTCTTTATTTTGTTATTTTTAATCTATTTCAATGCTTTTTCCTCTCTTTTTCTAAACTGTTTGTCCTAGGATTTGGCACTACAATTTTCCAGCATGGTGTGACTAAGTAGGAATGTTATATTTTCTAAATTAGAAGGTTTATTTTACTAAAGAAATAATAATGGGAGTCAGCACTGGGAAGTAATGAACCATGTGAACTGTAAAATCAGATAAACCATAGTTGGATTCCACTTCTTCACTTACTGTAATGTAAATATGAGCAATTTTCTTAATATCTTTGATCCCATTTTCTCACTTGCAAAATAGCAAACCTATACGACTCATAGGGTTTAAAAATTCCTGGGATAGGGGGAGAGAGAGAACAAGGGGGAGTGCCCTGCCACAGAGGCAGAGTGGGATGGGGGGAATGGGGGTGGGAAAGATATTATCCATGGTGGTGGAAAATGGGCACTGGTGGAGGGATGGGTATTTGATCATTGTATAATCAAAACCCAAGCACAAAAATTTGTAAATCTACAACTGTACCTCATGGTGTTTCACTAATTAAAAAAATAAATAAAAATTCCTGAGATAATATATTGCTATAGTATCCATCACAATATAATACTTCCTAATAGATTCCATGCTCTATCAAAATTAAGGGACACAAATTTTTTTTAATTTATTTATTTTAATTTTTATTAGTGAAACACCATGAGGTATAGTTGTAGACTTACAAATTTTTGTACTTGGGTGTCAGTTATACAAGGATCAAGTACCCTACCCTCCACCAGTGCCCATTCTCCACCACCAGTGATCCCAGTATCCTTCCCACCACCCATCCCCCCATCCCCCTCCACCTCTATGGCAGGGTATTCCATTTGTTTTCTCTCTCCTTTTGGATGCTGTGGTTTGCAAAAGACACACTGAATGGCAATCATGTTCGGTCTATAGTCTACTATCAGCATGCATCTCCCATCCTGGGAGGATCCTCCCAACAGCTTTTACTTGAGGGTCCCTTCTCTATTTGAGCAGCCTTTTCCCCTAGCATGTGCGGCTGGCCTCCAAGCCATTGAGTGAACCTCCTGGTACTTATCTCGGCTATTCTTGGGTGTTAGTCTCCTATTTTGTTACTTTATATTCCCTAGATGAATGCAATTTTTTTATGTCTGTTCTCAGGCACTCGGTTTTTTTTCCCCCAGATTTTGGCTATTGTGAACAGTGCAGCAATAAACATAGAAGTGCAGATGTCATTTCTACTATACTTGCCTCTCTGGGATATATTCCGAGGAGTAGTATTGCTGGGTCAAATGGGATCTCAATTTCTAATTTTTGGAGAATAGTCCATACTGTTTTACATAAGGGCTGAACCAGTCGTCATTCCCACCAGCAGTGAAGGAAGGTCCCTTTCTCGCCACATCCGTGACAACACCAGTTGCTTATGCTCTTTTGGATGTCGGCCAGTCTCTGTGGTGTGAGATATCTCATTGTTGTTTTGATCTGCAACTCCCTGATGATTAATGATGTAGAGCATTTTTATCATGTGCCTTTGTGCCATTCAGATTTCTTCTTTGAGAAAGTTTCTGTTCAATTGGGGTCGGATGTTTTCTTCTTTTTTTTTTTTTTTGCTTTTTGGGTCACACCTGGAGATGCTCAGGGGTTACTCCTGGCTTTGAACTCAGGAATCACTCCTGGTGGTGCTCGGGGGACCATACGGGATGCTAGGAATCAAACCCAGGTTGGCCGCATGCAAGGTAAATGCCCAACCCGCTGTGCTATTGCTCCAACCCCCTGGATGATTTCTTCTTGTGAAGACAACCCGTACTTAGTATATCCTTGATATCAACCCTTGTCAGATGGGTATTTGGTGAATATCCATTCCCATTCTTCAGACTGTCTTTGTATTTTGGTCACTGTTTCTTTTGAGGTGCAGAAGCTTCTTAGTTTAAGATAGGCCCATTTGTCTATATCAGTTTTTACTTGCTTGGCCAGTTGTGTGTCATCTTTGAAGATACCGTTAGCTTCAATGTCATGGAGAGTTTTGCCAACCTTTTCTTCAATGTACCTTATGGATTCCGGTCTGATGTTGAGGTCTCTAATCCATTTTGATCTTACTTTTGTACATGGCAGAGATCTTAGCCAATTTTTTTGCATGTAGCTGTCCAGTTTTACCAGCACAATTTGTTAAAGAGGATTTCCTTGTTCCACTTCACATTTTTTGCTGCCTTATCAAAGATTAGATGATCATATGTTTGGGGGTTGATGTCAGTATATTCAACGCTGGTCTGCAGCTCTGCCTTTTTTCCAGTACCATGCTGTTTTAATTATTACTGCTTTGTAGTAGAGTTTGAAATTTGGAAGGTTAATTCCTTCCATTTTCTTTTTCCCAAGAATTGCTTTAGCTATTTCTGGGAGCTTATTGTTCCATATGAATTTCAGGAGGGTTTGCTCCATTTTTTTGAAGACTATCATGAATATTGTTATAGAGATCACATTGAATTTGTAAAATGCTTTGGGGAGCATTGCCATTTTGACAATCCTAATTCTCATGATCCAAGAGCAGGGGATATCTTTCCATTTCTCATGTCATCTTTTATTTCCTGAAGTAGCATTTTGTAGTTTTCTTTGTACAGGTCTTTTTTTTTCCCCCTTTATTTATTTATTTATTTATTTATTTACAGTTGTAGATTTACAATTTTTTGTGCTTGGGTTTCGATTATGCAATGATCAGATACCCATCCCTCCACCAGTGCCCATTTTCCACCACCATGGATAATATCCCCCCACCCCCATCCCCCCATCCCTCCCTGTCTCTGTGGCAGGGCAATCCCCTGTGTTCTCTCTCTCCTTTTGGGTGTTGTGGTCTGCAAAAGAGGCATTGAGTGGCTAACATGTTCAGTCCATAGTCTACTTTCGACATGCATCTCCCCTCCTGGGAGGATCCTCCAAACATCCTTTATTTGGTGCTCCCTTCTCTATCTGAACAGCCCTTTCCTTTAGGATACCCGGCTGGCCTCTAAGTTATGGAGTAATCCTCCTGGTGCTGATCTCAGCTATTCTTGGGTATTAATCTCATACTTTGTTACTTTATATCCCCCAGATGAATGCAATCTTTCTATGTCTATCCCTCTCTTTCTGACTCATTTCGCTTAGCATGATACTTTCCATATTGTACCACTTGTATGTAAATTTCATGACTTCATCTTTTCTAAGAGCTACATAGTACTCCATTGTGTAGATGTACCAAAGTTTCTTTAACCAGTCATCTGTTCTTGGGCATTCAGGTTTCTTCCAGTTTCTGGCTATTGTAAAGAGTGCTGCAATGAACAAACAAGTGCAGATGTCACTTCGACTATACATTTTTGCCTCTCTGGGATATATTCCCAGGAGTGGTATTGCTGGGTCTAATGGGAGCTCAATTTCTAATTTTTTGAGAATCGTCCATACTGTTTTCCAGAAGGGCTGAACCAGTCGACATTCCCACCAACAGTGAAGGAGGGGACACAAATTTTTGACAAATAATTTTACTTACAATAATGGACAATAAAGGAATTAAAAAAATCTATTTTGGACCACACGTACAGGTGTTCAAGTATTACTCCCAAACCTGCTCAGGTATCACTCCTGGAAGTGTTTAGGGGACCATATATGTGCCTGCCATCTAAGACAAGTACCTTACCCACTATACTGTACTATCTTTCTGGTCGATTGAAGATTTAATTTGAGAAGTAAAGGCCCTAACACATCACTGTCTCTGATAATTGTCTTATCTGCCATGATGGTCACTTGGACTTAATAATCAAAATAATCAGAACTTTTCTTTACTATCCAATTCAGAAGTTGAGGATGGAGCCAAGTTCAGGAGGTAAGGCGCTTGCCTTGCCTGCTGCTATAGAGATTATGAAGCCAGAACAACTCTCTGGGACTGCATGTTGTCCAGTGAGCACAGCCATATGTCATTCCCGAACAGAGCTAAAAATTCCCCCTGAGGACCTCTGGGTGTGGGACCCCCAAACCAACATCTTACCTAAAAAATAAAAGCAGAGGATGTGTGTTACTAGTTTATAGAAACAAGCAAGGCACAATTCAACCCAATTCATGCTGTCAAACTTTTAAGATCTTTTGGTTCATCTACTTTGGTTATCAAAAAAATAATAAAATCTCCATCAAAGTTGTCTGTTTCATTACCATGTCTTGGCAACCTGTTCATGTTGTTGCTAAATCCCTGACTTAAAGCTATCTAATTCTTCTAATTAATCTGATTACATTTTCCACCTCCTTTGATCAATATAATCTTATAGTTCTACTCCAGTTTTTAAAATTAGTTCTTTTTAAAAGTTTCTGATGTTCTCTGTAAGTTTTTATAAATGTCTCTGTAAATATCTATCAATATTTCTGATTTTCCACCTGTGAATTCCTAGAAATTTTGGTATGCATTTTAAATATAATTAGATATTTAAAAACAAATGGAATGTATAAAAGGGAATAAACATGGCATGGTAACAGATGAATTGTTGCATATATTTTATTTTTATTCTACCCAAGAGAGTGCACACATTAACTTTATATTCCAATTTTTTTTTTTTGGTATACTTTATATTCTAAATGTTCCAGCATTTCTTAGGAGCTGCTCCCAGTTCTGTGTTTGGAAATTTCTCCTGGTAGTGCCTGAGTGATAATATCTGGTTCTAGGGAAAGAGTGGGGTTTTCTATATGCAAAAGATGGAATCAGTCATTTGAGCTACCTCTCTTAACTTTCTACTATTCAAGTAGATCAGTAACTTCCTTCCATTTTCTTATTTTGTTTACGGGTCACACCCAAAGGTGCTCAGCACATACTCCTGGCTCCGAGATCAGGGATCAATTCTGGCTGTACTCAGGGGACCATGTGCAGTGCTGGAGATCAAACCAATGTCAAATACATGCAAGTAAGCCACTTAGCCCTTTTACTATCTATCCCTTCAGCTTTAGCGCTTTACCAATTGTGGGGCACCAGGGGAGAGGGAACAAAGGTTTGATTCCCAGTTCAATATTAAAATTAAACATTTCAGCTTTCTGACTTATCTGAATAGGTCACTGTTCCCACCTATGATAACTTAGACTACTGACCTGCTGGATATTGGGGTCCTCTTCATAACATGGATACAAACATCACATGTGACTGAAGAAACCACATTTTTTTACAGTGTAGAATTGCTAAGCTTTTGCCTCTTTTTTTTGATTAATTTCATGCCTGACTCAGTCAGAGATTAGGCCTTGACACAGGTTATAATTAAATATTGAAATCATGAAGTGCAAGAATGTTTAATTTTTAAAATATGAGTTTTAATTTACCTCATACAGAGAATAGCTCTGGTCACCTGCAGAGATGCATTACACACTACATTGCCTAATGTAGGATGCCTGAATAAGGCTGAGCATACAGTTAAAGTAAACTAATGCAATTTACTGAACAGCAGTCAAATATTTATCCAGTTGATGAAGCAGACTTTATGTGAAACTCAGACAATAATTAAAGAGAAGCCTTGCTTAAAACATGCTTACTCCAGTTTTCATAAATATGTTATATCCTTTCTTTATCTTCCGTTTTCCTAAATATTTCTGTATACCTAAAACACCCCCCAGTGAGCATTCAATAGCATGAAATTGAATGCATTTCGTGGTATTTCACAGTGTTTTGAAAGTAAGAAGGTAGATAGATTGCAAACGCAACTGACAGTCCCCTTGTAGCATGACTTTGCCTTGGGACTTGGCAGTGCCTTCCATGGAAGGTGGAGTCTGTTTCTCCACCTTTTTGAATCAGCCCTGGATATGACTTCCTTTGACCAGTAGTGTAGAGTAGCTCTATTGTGGCACTCATTTAGCATCTTTGTCTTGAAAGACTGAAAGCTACTACATGTTCTCTTGCACTCTGCCATGAATTCGAGACTAAGACAACGTCTCTTGCAGGAAGATGAGCTACCTGTACACAGAAACCAAACCAAACCCAGTCAGCTCTCAACAACTATAGTATACCAGTGACAAAAACTGAGATGGCCTAAACTAATACAGGTCAGTAGAGCTACCCCTAGCACTTGCAGACTTCTGAGAAATTACAAATGGTTGGGGCTGGAGTACAGCAGATAGGGCATTTGCCTCGCGAGCGGCTGACCTGGGTTTTATTCCCGGCATTCAATGTGGTCCCGAATACCACAAGGAGTAATTCCTGAGAGCAAAGCCAGGAGTAACCCCCATGCATCGCCAGATGTGACCAAAAAAACCAAAAAAAAAAAAAAAAAACCAAAATTATAATGGTTGCTGTTCTTAGCCACTGAGTTGATGATCATTTGCTACACTATAATAACTAATTAAAACAGAATTGGGGTACCAACTTCAATCTTTTTAATTTCCACTACTGAGATAAGAGAGTCTCAGAGTAGTTAAGTGCACTCATATCTAAAAACTGTCAGTGGCAGGAGCTGATCTACAGATTGTATTTCCCAGTTTCTTAATGAGAGCTCCTCTATGGAGACAATTCTGCTTTTTCTCTGCGTTCTTTTTGGCAGCAGATATCAATGGAAGCTTGACAAGAAAATTGGAGTTTCAACACAATAGAGTAGTACTTGTTAGAAACAAGATAAGGTGTATACCTATCAGAATATAGATATTATCCCTCTATATCTATCAGAATATAGATATTATCAGAGAGTATTCCTCAGATAGCTTTTATGTGAACAAAATTACAAGTGACAGACTGAAGATTGTTTTCAAGTGGAGTCATCTCATAATTTTCAGTCATTGTTTATATTATCATTAATCCTTACTTGAGAATATTTCTCAAGTGCTAAAGTTACAGGGATCTTCTGGGAGCTTTGTGCAGCTGAACTAAAATTTTCTCTAAGTTGCACTGCATCCAAGACTATCATCTAGAAAGTAACTAATAAAAACCATACAGTCATTCTGTATTACAGAAAAATATAGAATGATAATTTAAGAAATTCTCAAATAAGCACGTTGAATGAGTTAGTGAAAGGTATTTAAGTCATTAAGATTAGAAGATAGCTTATTACAGAATAGTAAGCAGTCGAATATTTCCCACATATCTTTTAAGATATTTAGACTTTTCAGGAGCAAAAATTCTACTTTTACTCCCAATGTACCAGCAACACTTGTGCTATATAACATTGGTTCTCTGTTTTATAATATTACTTATTAACGTTAAACTCCAAATTCTGCTAACAGCTTGTTAAATCAAAAATTACTTGCTCTATCCCCAGGGGTTCTAATTCCATAAACCTGGTTTGAGGGGTAAGTATTTGCATTTCTATCAAATTCCCAAAGATATTAAAGCTTGGGTATTTCACTTTGAGAATCGCTACTCTTTAGTTTTTGGAAATTACTAAAATAATTTGTCCAGTCCTTCTTAGAATATCTTATTATAATATTTTAGAGTAAACCAAAAGAAGATTATAAATTATATTCACAAATTATGAATGATACAGCACTGAAAAAGGTGAATTAGACAGTATAAAGTCCTGTCAGTCAAAGTCAATGAGACAGTCACTACATTTGGAGCTTTACCAGCCACTTTGACTTTGGGTTGAGACATGTTCTGAATCTGCCCACAGCCCAGGATGTAGAGGTGGGGGTAGGAGTGGGGTTATGGGTCTTGTAAAAAAAATACATATGTTGAATACTGTCACAAGACCCATAATATTTGGAATGTAGGCAAATTAGCTCAAATGATCATCCTCCAAAGGGAAATAATATGCCAAAGTTCTTAAAAGGTAAAGAAATACCTATTTCCAACCCACAGCCATTTTTTTAATGAGAGTATTCACATAACACTTTCCATGACAGCTTCTGCTTTCCATCACTCAACTCTTTGTGAAAATAGTCCATTTTTGGCTTACTGACTCTATGTTTGGGCTTAGTCCAAAAGTGAATTTCTTGAAAGTTTTACCAAAAAAATAGAAAAAAAAAACCCATTTCAGTTGTTTTTAATTCCCAACTGCTTCAAATAAAAACAAACTATGCAAAGGGTAGTGGGGTTTTAATTGCACTTTGCATTTAAATATCAGATAGCTTCCTAATGGACCTTTACATATCTATACCCTCTATAGAAATCCCATACCTTCATCCACTTGAAAACAGTGCTGAGATTAGAAACTGTCCTCTGAGAAAACACACACAAAAGCACATGTGTATCCTGAACTCCTCCTGAGCATGCACATTTAAGAGGCGCCAGCCAGCTCAATCTTTCTTCTTCTGGTAAACATGCCTCCCTGGGTATTCTCAGAGCCTGCTTAGTAAAGGTCCCCTGCAATATTGTTTATAATTTTTATCGGTATGTTTTTTTCTCCCACCACATACTTAAAAGCTCATTTTCTCTATTTCTGTACTTGCTTGAATGTCCTCCTAAAAGAAAAAAATGTGTTAACTTTTGACAACGTGCAGATAAGAGTTACTTATCCTTGCTTCTTTTAACATTGGGTATAGACTTCATCTACACTTTCTCATTTTTTAAACTACATAACCATAGGTAGAGGGTGAAGTTTTTGGTACAGAACAACACAGGGGTTATTCTAAAATGACAGGTTCAGACCAGGAAAGCCTTCCAAGTTAGTCTGATTATAAAACTCCAAAAATAAATGTTTTTTAACAGTTGATTATGCTCATATTTTAATTTTATGAATGTATTTCAATATTCTATTATAATTTTAAAATAAGTTAGAATTATATATGTCTTAACCACTAGACAAATTTTCTACTCTTCCTAGATTAGAATTTCTAGCTTGAAATGTTTTTTATTTCTCTAAGAATATTCCACAAATAATGTCAATTTACAGTGATCCTTCAAACTCAAATAGCTTCTTTTTATTTTTAATTAAATTTTTAATTGCAGTAACATTAGTTTATGATAGTATGAATATTTATCTTCATTAGGGGTACATTGTTACCACAGAATATCTACCACCCACCAACGCACCAATATTTCCCCATCCAGAGCTCTGGACCCTTTCAGTGATCCAAACTTGATAAACTCAGTTCTTTTACGAGAGTTAAAAGGGATCCATTTCACTGAATAATATCTATTCCTATGCATCTTCTTTATATACCACATATGAATGAGATAAACCAATATATGTTTTCCTTCTTATTTTGCTTAGTATAATACCCTCTTCTAGTTCCATCATTGTAGCAAAATGCAAGATTTTTATCTTCTCTTACTATGGAATGGTTTTTCACCATGTGTCTGCACCAATCTTTATCCACTAATCTGTAAATGGGCATGCAATCTGTTTATGTACCTTGGATATTGTAAATAGTGCTGCATTGATCATAGTAGTGCATTTACATTTACATATTTTTAATAGATATATTTGTTGGGGGAGGGGCTGGAGTGAAGCACAGCGGGTAGGGCTTTTGCCTTGCATGCGGTCGACCTGGGTTTGATTTTTCCATCCCTCTCAGAGAGAGCCTGGCAAGCTACAGAGAGTATCCCACCCACAGGGCAGAGCCTGGCAAGCCCCCTGTGGTGTATTCGATATGCCAAAAACAGTAACAACAAGTCTCACAATGGAGACCTTACTGGTGCCGGCTTGAGCAAAGCGATGAACAATGGCAGGACAGTGCTACAGCACAGAGCTATATTTGTGGGGGGTTTAGGATAGATACTTATAAGTAAAATTGACAGGTTATGCAGTAGTTATGGTTTTGGGTGTTTGGGGTTCTTTTTGAAATATCCATACTATTTTCTATTTCAGTATTCCTTAGGGAAAAAAGCAAGCAAAATAATATACTATGAAAGACTGTAAGAATGCTCATGTATATACACATGATTGAGTTTATGTAAGACGAATGTTCCAAGGTAGGAGATACAGTACAGCAGGTAAGACATTTTGCATGTGGCTGACGTAGATTTAATTCCCAGCACTGCATATTGTGCCCCATTCCTTCCAGGAGTGATTTCTAAGCACAAATCCAGGAGCAAGTCCTGTACATGACCATGTGTGTCCTCTCGCCATGCCTCAAAATGGGGAGGGATTTAATTAGTTCAGGGAACTTTATATGTGCCAAGTCATCAATCCCACAGGGGATTCATCTTCACAAGGCAACAACTACGTTTTATGCCAGAAATAGTACATATCTGGTCAAAAACCCAGATGAATCCTTCAAGTTATTGGTATATTCAATGTCACCCCCACGCCCTCGTTTATTTGGGCTTGTTTGTTTTGCTTCAGGACAAGAACCAGCAGTGTTCAGGATTTACTACTGGCTCTGTGCTCAGATATCACTCCTGGTGGACTCAAAGGACCTTAGCGGGGTCCAGGGATTTATTGCAGGTCTGCAGTGTTGAGGTCAAGTGCTCTACCCACTGGACTATCACTCTGGTCCTTTCCTTTGTACTGACACAACTACTTAGGCAGAATCTCTAAGCAAATGCGCTAGTCATTTTTTCTACCAAAGGCCAAGAGCTCTTATTCTAAATCATTCTCCAAGGAATTAATAAATGTAATAAGGGAGACAATGCATATTCATAATTATACTGAAAACAGTATTTACCAGATTTTCAGATTTACTCTCCCTCACCTTCTTACAATCCCACTTGCCATACTTTTTCACCTATTAGGAGATAATAAAGATATTATATCTTAGAAATGGGTAATGTAGATCCAAATATCAGTTTCACCTTTTAACATTACATGCATACATGTATTTTCATTCATATGATTCATATACTGTCTCAAATTTTGTATTTTTCTCAAATTTTGTATATCTTTCTAAGTTATTAATTTGAATTTCTATATTCATTCAAAATTATATTCTATTCAAATCTAGTATGAAGTTACTAAATTTATATCTTCAAAAATAATATATGCTAAAATAGAAATTGACACTGCAACATGAGAAAAATTTATGCATTAATATGCCATGAAACAATCTGGAAACTGAATGAAAAATGTTTTTATTAAAATGAAACAATTGCAAAAACAAAGGTTAACAAAAAATTATTATTCTCATGAGAATTTGGACATCAGAAGTGAAAACCATGAAATATCCAGTGACCCAGTGAATCAAAGTTGCATACAAGAGCTAAAAATTTCACCCTGTGAGAGATTCACTCCTTCAGCTTGTTACTAATTTTTAATACTCACATTTTTGTATGTCATAGTTCATGTGGCTGGAGTGGCCAATGCTGATTTCCGCACACACTGGTAAGATGATGGGGATTGTGAAACTGTAAAGAATTCTTTCCTTATGAATTACTACTTCAAATTTTATGTAGCAGGTATAGAAAAGGAATAATAGAACTGGATCAAATAAATATTTCAAAGTGATCATGCTAAAAATATCCAGGAAGTGGATATTTGTCTACCTCATACTTGTATACTCATTTCTTCATAAAGCGAGTGATGAAGAACATTGCTATTAAGTAGACCTGATTGGAGTTCTATTCTATCATTGCTCCTTACCATTTAAGTGAGCTGAGCAAATCCCAAGTCTCTATTCCAATCTATCTTTATTTATTCTGCGTTCAATGGATCCCTTGAATAACCCAGCGAAGACCATGGGTGCTTTCTCAGGATGCACATTTTTATTTTTTTTTAATTTTTAAAAATATTTTTATCATTTTTTTTATTAGTGAAACACCATGAGGTACAGTTATAGACTTATAAATTTTTGTACTTGGGTTTCAGTTATACAATGATCAAGTACCCATCCCTCCACCAGTGCCCATCCTCCCCCACCATGGGTCCCAGCATCCCTCCCCCCCCATCCTTCCCCCCCCCCCCCCCCCCCCCCGTTCCACTTTGCCACTGTAGCAGGGCATTCCTCCCTGTTCTCTCTCTCTTCTTTTGGGTACTGTGCTCTGCAAGAGAGGCATTGAGTGGCAATCATGTTTGGTCCACAGACCACTTTCAGCATGTCTCTCCCACCCTGGGAGGGTCTTCACAGCACCCTTTATTTGGTGTTCTCTTCTCTATCTGAGCTTCCTTTTCACCTAGCACATGTGGCTGGCCTTCAAGTCATGGAGCAAAATTCCTGATACTAATCTCAGTCATTCCTGTTACTTTATGTTCCCCAGATGAATGCAATCTTTCTGTGTCTATCCCGCTCTTTCTGACTCATTTCGCTTAACAGGATACTTTCCATGTAGTACCACTTGTATGTAAATTTCATAACTTCATCTTTTCTAACAGCTACATAGTACTCCATTGTGTAAATGTACCAAAGTTTCTTTAACCAGTCATCTGTTCTTGGGCACTCAGGTTTTTTCCAGATTCTGGCTATTGTAAAGAGAGATGCACATTTTTAATTGCATAAAATAATAAAAAATTGAAGAACCCAATTATTAATTTTTCCTGATAGAGAAATAAACTTGCTTCTTTATCATAACAAATATCAGTAGAAGTGACAGGTCTTATAAATATCATAATTTTGGAGTACTGATGAATGTGAACTGTATTTTAAGATAATTGCAACAGCTGAAAGTGATGTGAAAATATATGTCATATCTATTAATCACAGAGAGATGGCACCTATAATGTCATTGCTTCCAATTACATCCACTAAAAAATGCTAAATTTCAGTTAGAGATTATTTAAAATGAATTGTTTTCCCCATTCAAGTTCAAGAACTTCTTGAATTTTATTTATGGTTTCTAAGAACTTGCCTTTTATGTAAAAGAGGAAAGCAATGTTTATCCTCCTGTAGTCACAAAGCTTTGCCAGGATCAAATTTGGTAAACACAATTTAGCAACAATATAAGCATAAATATAAACAGTACATAATCATGCTACCTCAACTACAATTGTTTTAAAGAAAAAAAGTTCAATACAGCAAGAATTTAGTGGACAGTTTTCTATGTGTCAGGTATGTTTTTTTAGGATCTATGATTCTACAAGAGAACAAAAGAAACACTTGTTAGTGGAAAGGAGTTTTGGTTAGGAATTATAAACATTAAATATATGTCTAGTAGGTTACATATATTAAATAATGTAATGTCAGGAGATGATACAAAGAAAATAAACTAGAATAAGTTATACAGGAGGGCAAGAAAAAACTTCCCTGCAAGGTGCCACTGTATCAGCTACCCAAAAGAATGAGTGACAGGGAGAATAAAGACGCCTGGGGAAAGGTGTCTACAAATAATAAAGTTTTTAGTGTCACATTTTTGTCTGGTTACAATCAATTAACAGGTAATAAATTGAAATACAAGTCAGTATTACTGAGTAGGAGAATGAAAATACGTAGACTTCCTGTCAGAATTATAAATTTATTCCAGGATTAGTATATGTATGATTCTAAGTCCGTATTTTAAAACTTTTCATTAGTTTCACTTACATACAAAATTTTAGCACATTTTATTTTATGCTTGAAGCTATATTTAGTCAAATTAACTAGAAACCCTATAGGACAGAACCTATAATTGCCATAAGAAAATAGAGGCTTAGAGAGATTAAATTGAATGTTCACATTTCCAAGAAAATATAAATAAGTAGCAGAACCAGAATTTGAATTCAGTAATATCATACATATTACCATGAATAACCGTCCACTTCTCCACAACATTATACTGTTCCTTGAAAATGTATTTATCTTTGACACAAAAGCAGCATTATCTCAGCTATCATATTTTTTAAGTTGCTAAAGTACTGAAATATTTTTCATAAAATGAGAACAGTTTGTGTTGCATTCATCAAGAAAACAAGTTCAAAGAACATAAAATCTAGTCAAAAGGAACCCCTCCACCACATCACCCTGGAAAAAGTAAAAGAAATTCCTGACTATAGAAAGAATCATTTGGAAATTGCATAGGAAAATTAGTCACTATAATTTCTCTTTTTAATATATATTTGATATCATATAAATGTTTTTTTAATCCAGAAACTAATCAAAAGTCTAGAAAAGACCATCTAAAATATTCACAGATCCAGAAAAGCAGTCACGAACTATTTGATTAAATTCCCTTGATTAAAGGGAAGCTTGAAGTGTAGTATGTTCAAGCAGAAGTTAAACTGAAAAGATCCAACAATATCATAAAGAAAATATAAGTGAATGATTGAGAAGAGCAAAATTTAAACAGAGTTCAACAATCAAAAAATTTAATTTATAGTTCTCCTTTAATATATTTTGGGGTAATTCAGATAGTAATGTTTAAAGGTAGACTAGAATTTAAGAGAAAAAAATCTGCAACTCAGGAGAGAACTCAGAGCTGAAACAAGCTTCAGAGTTTGTCAGAAAGTGAGTAAAGAGAGAAAATGCCCCCAAATGTTCAATATATACACGAAGGCTGAGAGAGGCATTCCTGTGCGGGAGGGCCCCGGTAACCACTCTCCGGCCCGCGGAGGTGGCCCTAGGATCCGTAGGTTCAGGGAAGGACCGACCGAATGAACACAAGACACAAGAGACAGAGTATAGTTTAGAAATAGAGAGAAAAAGGGACAGCACTTTATTGAGGGATACAGGCTGTTTATATAGGGTCCGGGCAGCTCAGTCAGGAGCAGAAGCAGTATAACCATATATGGTAAGGTCAGCAACAAGAGCTTTACCTAACAGTTAAGGTAGACATTTGTATATCAAAGGGCCTTATGGCAGTAGGTGTATCCTGAGCTTTACTTTTGTGTATCAAAGGGGCTTAGGGCAGTAGATGCATCCTGGAGGTTACTATAGATAAGGCCAGATAATCTGTCAGCCTGATGTGTGGCTATAGATCAGGTATCTGCTGAGTTCAGAAAGTCCTGGGAGACTGTCACCAATGTCTGTCCCAAGCAGTTCCTAACATGGGAACCACAGCCAGGGTCTATGAGAGGGCTCTTGGCTTCCCACATTCCTGCATTTAGTGGAGACAGAAAGCCAGCAGAACCCACCACCAGATGATCCAGAAAAACCAACTAAGGACTGAGAGTAAGGGTCAGGAGATTCTGGGGCAAGAACACGGGACCTTTAATCAAATCACTGTGTAGATGCAATGGAGCAAGTCTGAAGATCATACAGGACAGGTAAATAAGAAGCAAAAGTAGAATAGAGTTCATTTTATTCTGGATTTTGATAGATGAATAAGTAGAAAAAGCAAGAGGAACTGAATCAAGGTGGAGTCAACAAATGGAGAGACCAAAATTATCTAAAAACAAATGGGTAGATGCCTTTAAAAAATAAGAAGAAGCAGAACAAGATCACAGTCAAAGGATGACATAGAACAGGAAAAGTACATTCTTCATCCCTAAGGCACTGTAAGCAGTGGTTCGTAGTCCAAGTGGAGGGCATGCTTTAAATTTACAGAGCAATAATTTTTTTTCTGGCAAAAATGACTGGAGATTCAACTGGCATTAGATAAGTGGAACCAAGGGGGCTAGAAATCTTACAAATCATGTCACATGCCACTATCCTAAGGGACATTTAGGGAGGTGAATAATCTGTTCATTATTAAGTCTCATTTCTATAATAACTACCAACATGCCTCTTGGTTTTTTCAGATCCTTACTAAGAGTTAGTCACAACTTCAGAAATTTACATTTTCGATAAGAAATGCAATTCAACAAGAAACACAGTTTCCATTGTGCTAAGTAAAATAGATCAGTCACATATCATATAATTCCCTTTGCCTAAAATAATCTAAATGGACAAATCCCTAGAGAGTGGTTTCTCCCAATGCAAGTAACATTCCTAGTCAAGGGTTAAAGTTGCTGGACATACGAGCTAGAGTCTGGGGACAGAGACAATTCACATTAAATGTCAGTTTTCCAAAGATGAATTGGTTTTGAAAGGGGAAGGAATATGATGAAGAATAGGCGTTTTGTATGCAAAGACAAGACGGAATCATCTACTGGATCCATCCAAAGAAAGGAACCGTTTACTGGATAAAGGATCTGTAAGGAGGCAGGGGTTGCAATGCTTTCTCTCATTCCATCAATAAAATTATAATTGAACTACTACAACTTGCTAGGCCATGCCAGGTGCAGAGCTAAGGCCTGGGCATAGAAAGATGAATGAAGTATTTTAAGACCTCAGAGCAGTAGTTGGCCTTCAGAGGGAAAATAGACCATTAAAAGCAGGAAATGAATACCAATACTAGATTTGAAATACTCTAATTCCTTTGCTGCTCAGAGTGTGGGTTGAAGATCAGCAGCATTGGCATTCCTGAGCACTTATTAAAAATATAGAATCTTAGGGGTCCCCCAGACTAGAACTAAACTTGCATTTTAAGAGAACCTTGAGGGGTTCACATATACATTAAGTTTGGAAAGTGGTGCTCCTGAGGATTGTAGCTTTAGGATGGGTTGTAACTAAAGTCTCAGCTTTTCACTATTTTGTTTCATTTCTACAGAGCCTCTTTTAATTTTTTTGGTAAATGTACCTTGGTATATTTTAAACCACTTATATAACTATACTAAACATAATTTTCCATTCCAGGAAATTGTGGCATCTTACTAACATGATATGATTTGCTGGTGATGGAGTGATTAATCAGAAGCTAATTCAAATGTCTTGACTTGGCCTTGAAGTCTCTTTCACAAATGTGACAGTACACTGCATTAGATGCTGGGAATATAAAGGTGAATTAGATGGCCCCTGATCTCAAAGAGCCTTTTCACCTTAAGGGCTTATTTTCAGTTACCATATAATCTAGAAAAGAACGTTATTTCACTTCACCGAGGAAAAATATTAGAAATATTTCTAATGCATACTTAGGATTAATTGCATCTTGGTTTGTCAGGAAAGTCCATTCTATTTTTATTGTCCCTTAATAGTTACCAGTGCTGGAGCGATAGCACGGCAGGTAGGGCGTTTGCCTTGCACACAGCCGAAATCACTGATCTGAGTTCGATTCCTCCACCCCTGTCAGAGAGCCTGGCAATCTACCGAGAGTATCTCACCCGCACAACAAAGCCTGGCAAGCTACCCGTGACATATTCGATATGCCAAACACAGTAACAAGTCTCACAATGTTACTGGGCCCGCTCGAGCAAAATCAATGAAGAACGGGAGGACAGAGACAGTGACAATAGTGATTAGTAGTGTGTTTTCTCATTCTTTAAATGCACATTTGAATGTAAAGTTAATTGTCATTCTCTAGGTAAGTGGTAGTCACTGAAGAATATAATGATATTGTTGGATGGCAGATTAAGGCTGAACAAGAGAAACATGTATGAAACATGTATGGCTCTCTGCACAATGTGAATGTCACTAACACAATGGGAGTCAAGGAATTGGGTGACTTGTCAAGGAATAGTTCAAGTGAGGTTTAGGGCGATAGCTCAGCAGGAGAGTACCTGTTTTGCATGTGTGAGGTCCTGGGTTTAATTCCCAGCACATTGGGGGAGAAAAAGGGAGGGAGGAATAAATCAAGGGAAGTGGCCATGAGAAAATTCACACACTTAAGTTAGGCAGAAGAGAGTTCTAACTCATATGCTACACACACACACACACACACACACACACAAACACACGACTTTAGTAAGTGCAATATCACTTGATCACTTAACATCCGATTACTCATCGATTTGCTCGAGCAGGTGCCAGTAACGACTCCATTCATCCCTGTTGTGTGCTAGTGTAGCCCAATGGCATCTGCTTGCTCCAGGAACATGAAGAGCCTCAAACCAATTGTTCAGGGTCTTGACAAAGAAATATGACCATCTCATAGGTGGGCGGCCATGCAATCTTTTGATGTCCCATGGAATCCAGTCAGCAACGGCTCTAGTCCAATGGTCATCTCCAAATCACATTATGTGTCCAGCCCATCTGATTTTCAACACCTTGGCAAACAAGACAATGTACCTGATTCTCCATCGTCAATTGAGGTCAGAATTACAGATTCTTTCTCTCACTTGAGTGAAGCATGATACTCCAAGCGTAGCTCCTTCGATTCCTCTTTGGGAGGCCCAAATAATGTTCTCATCCTGTTTTCGTAGGGTCCAGGTCTCTGAGTCATATGTTAGTATGGGAAAAACAGTGGAGTCGAAGAGATGTGCCTAGAGCCAGAGGTTCTTCGTCCTCTTAGCTATTTCTTCAACACTCTTGAAGGCATTCCATGCCGCTTCTTCCTCCTTTGCAACTTAGGTGCAGGTCATTCGTCATGTTGAGTTCTCGACCTAGGTACACATAACTGTTGCATTCAGAGATGTTCATTCTGTTGAGAGCTAATGTAACATCAGGAACTAGACTGTTTCTCATAAACATTATCTTTGTGAGATTCAGCTGTAGTCTGATCTTTCCACACTCATGGTTGAAGTCGGCCAGCATTTGTGCCACTTGGTTAATGTTTGGTGTTATTAGAATGATGTCATCAGCGAAGCAGAGGTGGTGTAGTTGCCAACTTTCTATCTTCACTCACATTTCTTCCCATTCCAGATGTCACATGATGTTCTCAAGGGTGGCACTGAAGAGTTTCGGTGAAATGGTATCACGCTGCTGAACCCCTCTCCTGACTTCAATGATCGTTTCCTAGTAGAATGGTGAGATCCTGGTAGTAAATTCGTAATACAGCTCACAGAGGATCCTGATGTACTGAGTTTGAACGCCCTGTTTTGCCAGGGCTTTGACGAACACTTCAGTCTCAAGAGAATCAAAGGCTTTCTTTAAATCAATGAACATTAGACAGAGCAGCATCTTGAACTCCCAAGAAACTTCAATGAGCTTGGTTACCATGTGGATATGGTTGATCATGCTGAATCCCTTTTGGAACTCGGCTTGCTCACCTGGCTATCCTTTGTCTACTGTTCTGCCAATCCTACTCAGGATGAGTTGAGTGAACAGCTTGTAGACGACAGGCAATAGGCAGATTAGGTGATAGTTGCCAATGTCATGGATGTCACCCTTTTTGTACAATAGAACAGTCCTGCTGGTTTTCCACTGGGACGAAACCTTGCATTCAGACAGGTAGTAAGTGAAGAGCTGAGCCAGTGTATTGATGAGTACTGATGGTAGATTCTTCAGGTGTTCGGGTCTGACCTTGTCTGGGCTGAATGCTGTTTGCTTCTTTACCAACTAAATGGCATGTCGGATTTTGGAAGGGAGAACGTTGGAAATGACATACCCATCCTGCGGAATTTGGTATGTGGGCAGGTGGACGTGGCTATCAAAGAGATCCAAGTTGAAGTCATAGATAATCTTCTCCATTCCCCTTCTTCTCCATCAGGACATCAGAGGGCAGTCATCTTGGACTTGCAGTTGGTGAAGGATAGGCTTTTCCCGGCTTTTGTCACATCTGCCAGCAATGCTTCTCTTCTCTCTTTGAGGTCTTCCTTTATCGCCTCTCTGCACTGTTTTGTGAGCTCAGACATTTGCTTGTGATTGCCTGAGGCTCATGCCCAGCCACACTCACGAATGAGCTTGAGAGTTTTCGAAGGCAGGCATCTTTTTGTGGCTTTAAGTGCAATATAGATGAGGAAAAATTGTGAACCACAAAATCATTAACATTTTATTTTTGGTGAGTGGGGGTTCCCAAGTAATTCTCAGTGAGATCATTGGCCACTCCAGGCAATACTTAGCCAGAAATTTGTATTTAGGGCCCAAGGACAAGGTGCTTCTTTGTGGTTCCAGGGCTATATGACAAGTGGTGCCTGGGGGACTATAACGTGCTTAAAATTGAGCCAGGGTACGACTCATACAAAGGTTATATGCCCAATGCCTGCACCATCTCCCCAGCCCCCAAATAACAAGCACCTCATGGGTTCATTGTAGAATAATAAAAATATTGAAAGTAATTTTGTCTATATATATGTGTGTGTATGCATGTGTGTATGTATTTTTATATATTACATATACATTCTCTTATTTGACTTACAAACATATTTAAGCTCCTCATCCAAATAGAGAATAAAAAAGTAACTGGCAATAGGAGCATACACAGCATGGTACCTTTTACTTCCCAAGGTTCTCAATTTGCCCTCTCTTTCTTTTAGTTCAATAGAATTTAACCTGCCAGAATCATCACACCCTTTTACATCTTTTATAACATTTTCATTACAAATATAACTTTTTGAAAATGAAATTAATGCTTTAATTCTAAATTTTAAGAGAAAAAAGAATAAAGTAGAAAGCAATCTACAGTGTAATAACATGTATTTCAATATGTAAAATCTCAAATACCATGTCATAAGTCAACTGCTTGATGAAGCATTTCAAAGAAAGCATTCTTTTGAAGAATTTGTATTAATGGGACAGTTACAAACACAGAGTACTATTGATGGGCTATCATCCATTCCTGACATCCTCACTCTTCAGTCCCAGGAAGTAGGTTTTTGTCACCTTTTCCTTGGAAATAGTCCCTCCCTCAGTATCAAATTTTATATTGCTATTACTACTGTCTTATCTGTCTCTATGATCTTTTTCCCGATTTAATGAAATCAAAGTAGTTTGTTTGGGTAGACAGGGAGAATTGAGCTTTTGTGCCACACCCAATAGTGCTCAGAATATATTCCCAGAGACACCTCCTGCCTGAGGACTTTGAGATGCTGTGATTAGTGATCAAAGTGGGGTCAGTCACATGCAAAGCAAGAACCTTAATTTCTGTATTACCTTTCAGCCCTCAAACTTTTTTTACAAATTAGTCTGCCATCTCTCTGGCCCTTTTTCTTTCTCCATTTCCTAAAGCTTCCAGAACCACCCTGCTAATCATTTGACTTCATCTTTAAAAAGCTCTCAGAGACCAACTGGTCCCTAACTCCTCATTCTCCTCACTCTAATCATATACTAGGATATTGCTATAATATTTTTGTTCATTTCCTTTTTGTGTTTTTCCCATACTCTTCTTTGCCTAAATTCCTACATCTTTTTACTTTTTCTGGGCAGAATTAATCATTCCATTCCACTTGCCCACAATAACGATTCACACAGATTTTAATAATGGCACCTAATACATTGCATTATGGTTTTCTCTTATCAATCTGGCTGCTTCCCTTCTGCCCGGAGTCATGTTCCTTGTTGAAAAAATTTAACTTGAACTATGCCTCTATATAATTGGAGATACAAACCAGGTAAGGCTGATTATTTTCTGTATAATTGAGTAAATTAACAAAAAGTAAGTGAATTTGATGGCAACCAATTAGGAACTTATATTCTACTTCTTTACCTCTTGGATTTGACAAATTTTAAGGTCCAAATGCTTTAGTATATGAGATGTTTCCCCAAAGTTTAGAAACTTGTTCAAGATAGCCCAGCTAGTGGGGGGGGGGGGAACAACACAAATGTAAATCATATCTTTTCTCTTCTTTCTCAGTGCAATGCAATGAGCGATACTACCTAAGGAATACACTTTTTTATAGAAGAGAAACTTTTCAATAAAATCCTTATGAACTTCTTTGTTACTGCTATACTAGAACATAAAAGATTCAGTGTGCACTGGGGAGATACAGTAGGATGCAGGAAGTTTAGAAAAGCAGAGGAAAAGAATAAGCTATCAAGAAATGATTTACACGGTAAGCCTTTTACTTAATTTTTAGTCTGAAAAACAAAAGATTGCTTTGATGAGTCACCTTTAATAATCAGACAAAGTGTTAATAACCCAACCAGGGTTCAATCAGTGTGAAGACTTTTGCCCAGTAAAATTAAAAGAATACTTTTGGGTCCAGGGCAGTGGGAGGGGGAGGGGAATGTGCATAGTCTTCTCAAGTATTTCTTAGCTAAACAAGGTAAATAGAGACAATTAGAGCCCAACGAGCTACCGAAGGTATCTTGCCTGCACCGTATAGCCTGCCAAGCTTCCCATGACATATTCAATATGCCAAACACAGCAACAACAAGTCTTACTATGGAGACGTTACTGGGTCCGCTTGAGTAAATCGATGAACAACGAGAGGACAGTGCAGTGCAGTGCAGTGCAGCCTTGTGGCTAAACAGGTGGTCATCCACTAGCTTTTTGCATAATGATGATAGATGAGAAGTGGAAATTGCTAAATGGGTACGTGTTTTTTTCCCCTTTTTTCTTTTCAAGGAGAAGCCCAGGATCATATTTTCAAAGTTCACTAATTTCTAGCTTGAAAAACCTTTTTCACTATGATACAAGCTTCTATGTTAACCAGGCATTCCTTTGTGGAAGTACTTAGGCAATATAACTGAAATCTATTTGATTATTTAGAAAAATGTATTTACACATTTCTCAGTGCACTTTGTCTTCCTTTTCGCTTGCTCGCCTATAAATTTATGAAACTCTATGGTTCTGGACACAAAGTACTAAGTGTGGTATATGTTTGCATGCATATGCACGTTGGTGCACATGTGTATGAAGATTGTGTGTGGGTATTGTATTTATTACTTAAACAACAGGCCATTCAAGCTGATCATATTATTTAATCCTTACTATAATCCAGGTTCGATTCCTCCACCCCTCTCAGAGAGCCTGGCAAGCCACCGAGAGTATCTCGCCCGCACAGCAAAGCCTGGCAAGCTACCCATGACGTATTCGATATGCAAAACACAGTAACATGTGTCAGAATGGAGACATTACTGGGTCCGCTCGAGCAAATTGATGAGCAACAGGATGACAGTGACAGAGATATAACCTCATAATATGCTTTAATTCCGTTTTAAGAGAACAAAATAGAAATCCTGAAATGAAATATCTTCCTGAATTTATGCAGACAAGTAATAAGGCAGGAATCCGATCTGTAATTTTTTTTATTTTCTCATCCCTAGGACATAGGATGTGCTTAACAAATACTTACTGGATAAAATAATATGACACACAGTCATAGCCATTTTTTCTGTCCTGCCTCTACCTACTCCTGCCCTAGTGGAAGTTCAGCAAAACTCTACATTCCGCAGACTCAGTTATTCTTTATCAAGACTGAAGGAGAAAGAGAAGAGTTATTGTTAAAGTCACTTAAGTAAAGAACGCACTTGGGAAGAAACACATTTTCTTTTTTGATGTGTAAGATCATTAAAGTTATTGTGTTTTCTGGTCTTTAACAGTAATTATTGGATAAATGCACCCCCAGAAGAGTAGTACAAGAATTTCATAGCTTTCCCAATCTTTACCCAAGACAAAAAACATTTCTTGTTCACATCCCACTTTTAGAAATTTTTCCACTAATGTCTGAAGTATAGCTAATGTTCCAATACCAATCCTACCTTGAATCTCTACTATGAACAATTTTGAAAATCATGGTAACTTAAATTTTAAAAATTATTTGAAGACAATAATTAAGGCTAACAATTTTTGAGTGCTTGAAGTGAGGCTAATTGTCCTCTCTGTGACTGATTGAGTTTCTTTTTTTAATTCTCTCTAACAACCTCAATAATGCTTCACTGACCAAATTGCTAAAAATATTTAACTATAACTTTAAAAACATTTAAAGAATATAGCAGAGTCCCCGATGCACAGCATGTGCTCAACACATCTTATTAGTCTTTTCTCCATTCTTTCCTTCAGTTTCTGAAATCTATGTTCACCTTCTCATTTCCCTTTACTCTGTATATAATATTCTGAGTCATTAGCATGTCTACATGGCCTATTCTCAGCACTAACTTTTCTCATGTCCTAACCAGTCATAATTTGACACAATCTCTCTGTCTCACTATTAACAGATACCTTACCTCCAGCTCATACATCTAAGTAGCATGGTCAAACTTTCCTTAACCATGTAGGAACTGTTACTGCCATTATACTCAACATAACATTTAGTATGAATTAGGACCAATCCCTCTCCATCTCCTAGCTCTCTGTCTTCTCTGAACTGAAGGTGAATTAGTCTCTATCATTGTAATATCTTTCCACCATTTACTCAAGGAAAATGTAATTTATGTCTCTCTTTCTTATTTCCCCGACTGACCCAGCCTAGACTGTACCCATGCCCTATCTATTGAGGAATAGGGCAAATATTGATACTTACTCTGGGTGTCCTTAACATCTCTGAAGCTTTTTTCCGTTTTTTTCTGCCCATCCTTCCCAGAGAAAAAGAAAAGAGAAGAAAAATTGTAAAAGAATAAGTTCACTGAGCTAGTTTTTTGCAGAATACCTCTGCTTCCAGTGTGCTCAGAGGAGATATCAGTCATCTTATGACAGCATTGTACACCATTGTAAAGCAGCCAGGTAAAATTTGTAGAGCATATAGGGAGATTTATCATGTGGCACAAATTCTCACTTTTTCAATTCTCCCCTCCCCCAATTTATTTTGTTAAAACACCATGAATTATAGAGACACTCATAGTTGGGTTTTTGACATACAATGTTCCATCACCAATTCCACCACCAGCATCAACTTTCATCCACTAGTTTTCTCACATATCCTCTCCTAAATCCCCACCCTAGTCTCAGTCTGCCATCTTGACAGGCACCTTTTAAAATCATATCTGGGGGCTGGAGTGATAGCACAACGGGTAGGGTTTTGCCTTGGACGTGACTGACCTGGGTTCAATTCCCAGTATCCCATATGGTCCCCCGAGCACTGCCAGGAGTAATTCCTGAGTACATGAGCCAGGAGTAGCCCCGGTGCATCGCTGAGTGTGACCCCCCAAAAAATAAATAAATAAAATAAAATCACATCCAAAAATAGGGAGAAGAATCAAATAGGGACTTTTCAGAGGAAGACCAAAAGATGGTCAAAAAGAACATGCTCAATATTACTTATTATTAGGGAACTCCAAAGTAAAATGACAAAAAGATGTCATCTCACACCTGTAAGAATGGCACATATAAAAGATAATGAGAATAATCTGTGTTGGTGGAGATTCTCAGCCACTTCTCCTGGATACGTTGTCTGGTTCAACCATTATAGAAAACAGTATGGAGAGTTCTCAGTAAACTTAAAATCGACCTATCGAGCAAATGATCCATCAATTTTACTTTTTTGTTTTTACTTTCTTATTTCTTGAATCACAGTGAGACACAGTTATAAGGTTGTTCATGATTGGGTTTCAGTTATATGTTTCAACCAACACCCATCCCTTCACCAGCGTACATTCCCTACCACCAGTGTTCCCAGTTTCCACCTCTGCCCTTCCCGCCTCTGTGGCAAGCACTTTTCTTCTTTTACTCTTTCTCAATTTCACTTTTTCAGTTTGATCTGGGGAGATCTCACATATAGTAACAAAGGGGATGAAAAGGTTTCAAGAAAATTTATGTGTTAAATGACAGGACTCTGAACTAGGTGTTTATTTTCAGACTGGGAGTAGGCTAGAAATTAGAGAAGTGGCATAGAAAATGGCAAGATTTAGCAAACTCATGGTTGTAGATGGAGAGACTAGAAGAGATGGTTCGGAAACAAGTTCAGACTCAGGGTGATTGGCACTTAAGTAATGTTCCCCACAGGGACTGTGGAGTTGAGAAGAGTAGAGAGTATTCCAGTAAAAAATTAAAATCTTGATCTTTGCCATGTTAAACATGAGGTGGTAATGAGACAGCAGGAAGCTACTTTGGTAAGCCAGCAGGAAAACAAGACTAAACGGCTGGAGAAGTGTGACATGCAGAGGGAAAACTGACTGGTTCATTAGATAATCAAACCTTCCAATTATATAGGACTGAGCTGTACAAAATGCTTTCCTCTACATTACCTGAATCCTCACAACAATCACATTAGATGAATGTTATCTACTTTTTACAGACCAAAAAAAAAAAAAACAACCTACTCTGATATTCTAAGACACATTTGAACAATGAATCCATTGGTCACTGCAAGAATCACGCTTCAAACTATGTCTCCCAGTTCATCCAACATCAACATACCTTCCACCCACCATGTAGGCATAATGAAAACTTCATTACTTTAGTTTTAGCTTTGGTGATGAAATGCCTTTCCCTACCTCCAATTTTTGTTGGAGTTTATTCCCTTATAACAGTTTGTTTATCATAATTTTTGTACAGATTGATGACACATGGAAAAAAAGAGTCTTATTTTTTCAAACCTAGAACCACCCCAATATTGTTTGGAATAATGGGTGTCTCTGGAGTTTCTCTCTAATGTTGATTTCTCCCCCTCTCCTTGCAGGCAGAGTGAGATTTCACTGAGGAAATAACACTAACCAGTCAAGAGCTTTCCATTCCCTTTAGTTTGTGATTAGAATTTGGGTTGAGCAAGAAAGTAAATGGCCAAAAGTTAGGTATGTGGGAGACACACCCACAAACCACCTCTGGCTCAGCTATATAATTGGAGGCATGGCCTCTCTGGTTCCTGATCGAACTGCTTAATGGCCATGATCCCAGAGACTCAGAAATGAATATCAGAACCCAAAGACTTTTGGCAGAAATGTGCCCTGTTCCTGCAGTAGGTTACTGGCGCTGGGCCACTCCAGGTGGGAATAGGTTTCGTGCCTTGGCCTGTTCCCCTTGGCAGCCCGGTGACCACCATCCTCCAGAGGTCACTGGACTGTCAGGTTTGGGCCTGCAATGACGAGACATGCAGAGCCTCACCAGATGGGGGTGGAACCAGCCCTTTCCTCCCCATCCCAGCAAGACCCCAAGTCGCCACCTACAAACAGCCTCTCTGGCTCCTGATCAAGCTGATTAACGGCCACGATCCCAGAGACTCAGGAACAAATCTCGAAACCCAGCGGCTTTTGGCAGAAATGCATCTGGACCACATACAAGATGGCCATCGCCTCAGAGCTTATTGGAAAGCCAGATATGAGCCGGCAGTAATGGGAGAACTGCAGTCTCATGGGAAGGGGGACGGTACTGGCTCATCCTTCACGCCCTATCGAGGTCACAAGTTGCCCCCCATGAGCGGGTCTCCAGCACGGCATGGCTCCAGAGGCAAAAGGACTTAGTCCAGAGCCTGGCAGCTTACAGCAGAAAAGTGAATGGACCATGCGTTAAACTATGGCGCCATGCCTCCCCAGGAGGGAAAGGGTGTTGCTCCCTTCCACCTTCTCCCCACTGCCCCGGCAGCAAGATGGCCACCGCTTCAGAGCTTATAGGAAAGCCAGTTATGAGCCAGCAGTGACGGGGCAACTGCAGTCTCATGGGAAGGGGGATGGTACCAGCTCGTCCTTCATGCCCTACCAAGGTCATGAGTTGCCCCCCACAAGCGTCTCTCCAGCACAGCCATAACACCAGACGCACAGAAACCAATCTCGTAATTATCTGGCTCTTTGCAGAAATTCAAAATCGCGTGGCCACTATTGCGGCCACATGACATTATATGATTCTCATACCCAGCTCTAGAAAACAAAGTATTTCACAATGCCTTTTCAGCAATTCTGATTATTGGGGGGAGGGGAATTCTAAACAACAATGGTTCATCTCTTGTTGAAATAATGAATGCAATCAATGTAGAGAAGAGTTAAGTGGAAATCATCTGCCTCACAGGCATTGGGAGGGGTGGGAGGGGGCGTATATTGGGGTTCTTGGTGGCAAAAAATAATTACTGGTGAGGGGAGAGGTGTTTGATCATTGTATGACCCAGACTTAAACCTGAAAGCTTAGTAACTTTTCCCACAGTGATTCAATAAATAAATATAAGAGGAAAAAAATAAATAAAATTATGAAAAAAAAGTAAGGTGGAGTTCATGCCCAATTCAATCAGCTAATCAGTGGCTGAATAAAAAAAAAAGAATTTAGGTTGAGGAGTGAAGCAGTAAGCTTATCACCAATGTCCTAGGAGGTACATTTGGTGTCTACTCAGAAAGGGACGTCCTTTCTCTGTGGGAGGCAACATAGCTGAGTGTTCTGCCAGAACTTCACTTTCTGCAAGCAGAAAGCCATCATAATGGAGGTGGCAGTCTCAAGGGAAAGGAGGAAACTTTGATGATATTATTTCTGCATTCCTTTTTGACTCTTTTCCTGTTTTTTTTTTTTCGCACCCTCCTTAACAACTCTAAATCTAATCTAGATCATGGAATAAATAGATAAATGTGGGACGGAGGTGGAGAACAAACAAGATATAGATGGTTAAGAAACATCCCAAAGATATGGTTTCATTTCTCTACAGGGGTTGGGGGGCTTAAGAGAGAATTTTACCTCAGAAAAATTGATGTGCAAAAGTGCTCTTTAAGTCCAAGTGTTCCAAAATGTTATTTTTATTTAATAAACAGTTTTGTGCCTCTTATTCAGACTTGTTTGGTAATATGCAATTGCTTAAAGGAAAAAAAAAAAGAAAATCTTATTCATGCATTGTCCAAGTGTCTTCTGGTGAAGTTTAAGTAATCGCTGGTGGCTATTTATACTAATTCTATGTTAAATCTAATAATGTACCAATTTTATATTGTATAGATTCACTTGTATTAAATGTAAACAGTGCCTGTGACTGAAGTGACTGCATTAGTATGGTGGAAATGATATTCATTATAAATGAACTTCTAGCTCAGTTCTAGGGCCCTTATGATAATGAGATGTTACTTTTCCTTCAGCTTTCCCATTGAATAGGCATTTTTAATAAATTAAATAATATGAATCCCAAGACTGTTTTAGTCCTTTTGTTGATAATAATTTTTTTAAATTAAAGTATATGTCTCAAAAGTTGAATTATTCAAATTTCTTATTTCAAAACCTCTTTCTGATCTGTCTTATGGAGATTTTTTTTCATTATAGTTGCCCATCAAGGTCCTTTTTATGGAAAAAGTTGAACGCTGAATAGCTAGATAATATTATTTTGATTTCTCAGCTATTTGATTTCCTTCATTGGTCTGAGAGGAAAAAATACTTTATTTTTTTTTGAAAAATATAAATGATCTTAAATTTCTATTTGAAGTTGACTGTGATTATCAAAAGAAATATAACTTTACTTATGCAAATTACTAGAGTTCATGGTAAGTCTGACATTTACAGAATTAATGAACTAAATAATTAAGTGACCTAGTAAGTGAATTGGTAAACCAGAACTATTAATCTTTTAATGAATCCTTTACTATCACTTAAATAATATTTTTGCATAATTTTAAGGATTATGGTAAAGAAACATTAGAATAGGAAACTAATAATGTGAAGGAACATTACTTTTATAAATCTGTCATTATGTCTCTTTTTTATTGAATTCATTTCTACTCAAGTTTAGAATAGTGGCAATTTTTATGTTGGTGACTAACAGTCCCCGACTTTTCTTTCTTTCTTCCTTTCTTTTTTTAAATTTCTCCTCACCAAGACAAGAGTTTAGGACCATTTACTGCTTGGAAAGAAAAAAAAAGACATAACTTAAAATGAGTAATTAGCATATAATTTCAGAAAGCCCTATTTGATGGTATGCATCACATGAGTTTCAGAATTTCTAAGCAATTCCAGGTTAGCTAGCACATAAAATAAAGCCTTCATACTGGTTCTCTTCAAATAGCATTTCTCAATTCTCCACAAATGACCATCTTTATCTTACTCTTCAAAAACCTTTTTTAAAAAAGTCAGATCACAGTCATTAAAATAACTGACCTGGACTAAATACAACTTAAACTTTAGAACATAAAATGTCCAGGGTTATATCAGTGAATAATGATACAGCTATAAAAAGATCATATCGGCATTCTGTTGTCCATACTAATAGCTTGCAATGAACAATCCTAAATAGGAAGAAACATTGTTGAATCATGAGTACTCAGTATCTTCCAATAAGATGAAAATATTCTAAGGCTTAATTGATAAAAATAGTAGAAAGCGATAGCTGCAATGGTTTATCAACTTATATGAAAGGATATTTTATTAGCGCTTAAATCAGGCAAGAATTAAATAAACTAAACTTACTACCAGGTATTTGTTACTGAAATAGGCACAGTAGGACATACAGAAAAAAATAAAGTCTACATCCGGAAGGCATAATGTTAGGTAAATTGAGTCAATTACTACCTAGATATATGAGAAACTAGTAACAATTTTAAGTACTACACCTGCATTTGTCTGACACAGATTCTACATCCTGTAGTTCTTTAGACTGGGGAGATCAACTCAAGTAGGTATAGCACTGCACTGTCCTCCCATTGGTCATCGGTTTGCTTGAGCGAGCACCAGTAATGTCTCCATTGTGAGACTTGTTGTTACTGTTTTTGGCATATCAAATACATCATGGGTAGTTTGCCAGGCTTTGCCATGTGGGCAAGATACTCTCGGTAGCTTGCCGGGCTCTCCGAGAGGGGCGGAGGAATTGAACCCAGGTCTGCTATGTGCAAGAAAAATGCCCTGCCGGCTGTGCTATTGCTCCAGCGCACTCAAGTAAGTATAGTCAGAAAATTAATTAACCAATGTGAAGCATGTTTCTGATAGTAATGCATATCACAGAATTTTTTCTGGAAGAAAACACCTACAGGCATAAAACAGAATTAACATACTTTTTAAATACAGAGCTAAACTTGAGATGTGTTTGAGGAAATCCTCATAGTCCCAAAATTCAATGACTTCTAGAGACACTTGCTAGAACTCATCCCAAGATCCTTACAGGAACCAGCCATTGTCTTAGGTTTTCACAGAGAGTAGAAACTGAGATCTGCACATGAAGTTGGGACTATCTAAGGGACTATGTAAGACATTTGAAAAACTTCTGACTAGAAAAATATCCTTCTAGTGGTCAATGAATATGAGGCCTGAGTCCTAGGTAAAGTCTTCTGAAAATATGTAGATATACTCCTTCCCTTATTTGGATTTGATGATCAAATTAATACTTTCCTGCCAAGCTGAGGAAATTTCAGGCCAAGAGAGAATATAAATTGTTCCCAGGTTGAGAACATTCCAGGACACTCAACTGAAGCAATGTAAAAATTCTCTTGTAAAAAACTAACTTACCTTTAATTCATCCTGATATATCTTTAGAAATAAGATACTGCTCGATTTTATATACAGTGAAAAATTACAAAATACAGGAAATATAGTGTTTTGGATATAATACAACTTGAGTCATAGAAGATATGTCTAGCAGAAATGATGAGAAGGTGAAAAACATGGATGATCCACAAAGTAGGATGATCTGGTTCTAAAATAGACCAAAACAAAAAGAAAGCAGAGAGAGAGGAGAGAGAGAGAGAGAGAGCAAACAAGATAGCCAGAGATGATGTTTAGAGGTAGAGCACTTTCCTTGAATGTTTAAGGTCTGAGTTGCATCTCCAGTACTACCAGTAAACAGCACACCATATAAATGTTAAGAAATTATAAAAATAAAATACTTTTTGTTTTGTTGAAGACGTTGCATTTTAAAATAATTTACTCCATCAAATCAGCAATAAAAATATTAAGACCAGTGGTGTTTCCAAAGATGACCTTATCTCCTAACCAATTGAAATATTCATTTTAAATGACTGATGGTGAGAAGGTGGGTTGAAACAAATTTCATGCCTTTTGAGAACTGAAAAGTCAATGATGGAAGGAGTTTTAAAAAATACCCTACAGACTGGGAGGAAATAGTTGCCCATCACTCATTTGACAAAGGGTTATTTTCCAAGAAATATAAGGCACTGGTAAAACTTTAGAAGAAAAAAACAACCATCTGCATTTTTAAAAATAGGGGAAAGATGAACAGAGCTTATTTAAAGAAGAGATACAGATGTCCAAAAGGTATATGAACAAATGTTCATCATCAGTGAAAGAAATCAAAACAGCAGTGAGACATCACAAAACACCAGTAAGACTGACACACATCACAAAAATCAAAATTTTTGATGTTGGAGTTTGGAGGGGACGTGGGGAAAACAGAATTTTCATCCATTTCTAGTGATAATTAATGCCACTGGCACAGGCTTTTCGAGAAAAAATATGGACATTCCTAAAAAACTAGGGACTCGTCTTCTACATGATGCAGCAATTGAGATTCGTATCATTTACCGCAAAGGCCCAAAATCCCTATTCAGAAAAGACATTTTTGCTCCAATATTTACATAGGAGCGATAGCACAGCAGGTAGGGTGTTTGCCTTGCATGTGGCTGACCCGGGTTCATTTCCTCCGTTCCTCCCAGAGAGCCCAGCAAGCTACCCAGAGTATCCTGCCCACACAACAGAGCCTGGCAAGCTCCCCGTGGCATATTCAATATGCCAAAAACAGTAACAACAAGTCTCTCAATTGAGATGTTACTGGTGTCTGCTCGAGGAAATTGATGAATAATGGATATAAAGAAACTTAGGAAGAAAACAGAAATTGAGACTGAGAACTGGGAGACATTGGGACAATGGTGGAAGGAAGCAGAAACTCTTGTGCAGTGTGATATTGGAATGTTCTATGCACAAAACCCTGTCACTACCTATATTGTAAATCATAGCTCCTAAAATAATTTTTACCAGAATTTTTTAAAAACTTTGAGATAACATTTCTTCTCCTCTGGCTACATTTAAAGTAACCCACTTAGCTTGACTATTTTTTCTTAATTTGCGTTTATTTAGTTAGTGATCAAAGTCACGGTCACTGTCACTGTCCTCCCATTGTTCATCAATTTGCTCGAGTGGGCCCAGTAACATTGTGAGACATGTTACTGAGTTTTGGCATATCAAATATGTCACAGGTAGCTTTCCAGGCTTTGCTGTGAGAGCTATATACTCTCGGTAGCTTGCCGGGCAAGAGGGGCGGAGGAATCAAACTTGAGCGGCTATGTTGGCCACGTGTGAGGCAAACACCCTACCTGCCGTGCTATCACTCCAGAATAAAGTGACAGAATAACGAGTTGTAAAGGAAATAATGTGACAGGTAAATAATGTACTTTCTTAATGACACATTTCTCAATCTTTGGAATTTTGCCCTAAAATACCCCAATTTCTCAGGTCAGGATTTGCCATTCTTAAATGTGTTCTTACTTTTTAGAATAGTTTTTGTGAAACTGTGAAAAGCAAAAATACAATAACACCTAAGTTTACAGCTCTGCACAAGGAAGCACTTGATGCATATTATATTAATTAACTCTTATGTTAAACTACTCTCAGGAGTCAAAGAAAACTCAAGTCCATTAATGAATGGTCCCATAAGGAAAAGACACACAAAATAAGACTGAGAGAGGCGGCCGAGAGCCTGCCAAGAGCAGAGCTCCAACCTGAATCATTTCCTGTTATAGCCAGCATGAACCAGACTCTGTAAAACTTTGTTAAATCCAAAACACGTCTAGAATATGTCAAACTCTTCCAGAGAATACAACCACTTCACATAAAACCTCTCAAAAGTCAATGCTTACCCTAATGTTAAGCCCAAATTTGGTGAAAGAACCTGCATAAAACACAGCTTCAGGTCAAATGGACTTCAAAGTGGGTTGTTTCAGCTTTCTCCAGGGGACCTTTCTCATGTGGTGTTCAATAGATTGAACTTAGAAAAACATTTCTTGGCATCATGGTTACATAAAGCACTTTCTTTTCACAATACTATACTCAAATCAGGAATCTTCTCTAATGGGCTCTGTTTTCCTTAATTTAGTTGTCAAGTTCAAGTTCATTGAAGAATGAGAATTTTTAAGTCACAGATGTCATAATAGCCACATGCAGGTTTTCATACTACATAACCTTCGGTCCAGCCTCAAACTTCACACAAAGAACAATCCAGATATTACCTAGGATTATTTTGTCAGTGGGCTTGAAGATTTTGTAATAGAGTATACTTTTCCATGAAAAGATTCACACAAGAACAATCAGCATGTGAGGGAAGCTATTTGATAACTTCTCAAGATGAAAATAAATGTTCTTCATTTCACTGGAATCAGTATTAAGCAGACATTGCAGGAAAAGCTGCATAAAAGGATTAGCATCGGAAAGTCTACAAACGTGAGAAAATATGACTTTACAGTAGTGCCAATCCTACATTTTAAATATATGATTTGTGAAAAATAAGGGAAACATGGAGAAAAAATCAGAAAAGCCAAGTATGTTTGCACAAGTCTGCACAAAAACTTAGTAACTCTTTATACACTGAACTACTTTAACTAAATCAGTAAAGAAAAAAATTGTCAGCTTAAATGTTTTAAGTTATCATTTGGATGACCTTTGGAAGGCTAAATTATCTATCCTAGAGTTCAGATCAATTTTCATCAAAGTGATATCAGTCACACATTTCTCAGGATTTCTTAGGACTTACACAGGAATTGAAGCTGTATTAACAAAGGAAGATCCAAAAAGAGAAACTGAGAAAGAGTCCTCATTGTGAAAAGCATCCCTGGCACAGATCACATCTATTTGTGGGCACTACATTTGACCAGAGTTTAGGAACTGTCTTTATGATTAATTTCCATCTCTGCAGCTGAATCGATCATGCAGTGATCTGCATTGATTATTAAGGTGACTGAAATAACCAGATCAGACATGGCTTACCGGTATAAATTGGATAATTCATCAACACATAAAGATTTCAGGAGAAATGTTAGTGATTGCCACGTATCTCCAAGGAAAGATATTATCCAGTGCTTATCAAATTTGCTAGGCCCATTTTAATGATATATTGTATATTTCTGAAAAAAATATTCCTTAGATTAAAAGACTTGATACTGTTCACAATAATAAAACAAATCTATATATTTAAACCTAAATCAGTTGGCAGAAATAAAAGAGTTGGTCTTTCAGTAGCTAAGTTGTCTCTCAGAACAATCACTGAGGTTATCTTCTTTTTAAATTTGATCTATTCATAACTTACTAGAAGGTTTCAACTTTGGGACAGTGAAAACAAACTGAATTCTAATTTCAGTGGACATGAATAATCAATTTCTTGAGACCATGAGCCTAATTTAAAACAAAATTCATTAGAAAGATTTACTTACCCTTCTCCCCCATCCCCTTTAATAAGAAGCTTCTCATGTGGAATATTGTTCTTCTACCAGATACATTAGAAATGTTTATGTAGTCATTAAAATAAAACTGGGTTCCAACATGGTTACTGGAAAGTTGTTAGAAACTTAGAAGAAAAATTATTAAGGAAAAGAGAGACTTTTTAAAAAAAATTGAGATTTGGGTGTTTCATCTCAAACTGTAAAAGTATCTATCTTTTATTATGAAGTAATTTTATTTTATCTTTTTTATTTGGGGGATGGGGGTTTGGACCACACCAGGTGGTGCTCAGGGCCAGGGGACCATATGTGGAGCTGTGGATCTAACTGGGATCACTTGCATGACAGGAAAGCTCTTTAATCCCTGAACTATCTCTCTGACCCCTGCTATGTAATTTTAAAAGAAGAAAAAAAGAACCCTGCCATTCTAACAAATTCAAAAGAATCAAGAAAGCCACAAGGACCGTCTGTTTGGTTGCCGATGAATGTAAAGTTCTCAGGGTTGAAGACATAGGTGCACTGACAATTAAGATGAGGTGAGGGATCCATAGCTCAGATCAAATCCACAGGAATTTTCCCAAATATTGGGTACCTAATCCACGTGTTTCCCATCTTGTGAAGAATCTCTTAGTCTCCAAGTATGAAGCATCATAGTACTCTAAAGGTTTACTATAGGGAACTATTCAAAGATACATGGAAATTTTTGACAGTGATGAATTACAAGACTCCAATGATCTTTGTTTGGAGAAGAACTGCTGACACCTCCTTTACTTGTGTTTCAAAAGCAAATATATAGTATAATTCAAAATTACTTCCGACAGCAGCCAACTGCCAACTATTTAGATCGGCTCAATTCAGCATATGCTGGTACTCCCCATGCTACTCATGTCTTCAAAAAGCAGCTCTTTAGATTGGCAAAGAGGGAATAATTCCTTTGAATGTTTAAGTAACATGTAAAGATAGAAATAAGATATAAATGCTAATAATTAAGAAGTAAATGAATAATACCCAAAGCAGAATACTTGAAAAGGCATGGTAGATTTTTACATATCCAGAAAGCGGTAGACACATGTATCAGTTCTGTTCAGTATTCTCAGCTTTTGCTAATATTAACAGTGGAAAGTACTCAGCTGAGGAATACACAAATATTAGAAAAATTCCATTTTTTAGAATTTTCTATTAATTGTAAAGTTAATTTGCACAATTAACAGGAAAAAGTATTTGTTCAAAACATTGGTTCACTTCTCAATTTTTTTTTCTTTTTTGGGTCACACCCGGCAATGCACAGGGGTTACTCCTAGCTCATGCACTCAGGAATTACTCCTGGCAGTTCTTGGACAGCAATACGGGATGCTGGGAATCGAACCCAGGTTGGCCATGTGCAAGGCAAACACCCTACTTGCTGTACTTTCACTCCAACCCTCACTTCTAAATTTTAAGGGTTAAAGTAACTTAAGAAACTACATGAGTAGAATAAAAATAAAGGGAAAAAAATCACTGTATCATTGTATCACTGTCATCCCATTATTCATTGATTTACTCAAATGAGTGCCAGTAACATCTCCAGTCATCCCAGCCCTGAGATTTTAGCAGCCTCTCCTTACATGTCTTTCCCAATGCTGCTTTATTGGAGGCTCTTTCAGGGTCAGGGGAATGAGACCTGTTATTGTTACTGTTTTTGGCATATCGAATATGTCACGGGTAGCTTGCCAGGCTCTGCTGTGTGGGCAGGATACTCTTGCTAGCTTGCTGGGCTCTCAAATTTTATATATATATATATATATATATATATATATATATAAAATTTGTTGCCTACTGTTTGAACCTCATCAAACATGGTGTAGTGATAATAGAAAATGGGTAGGGAGTGTCTTATGATGTGTTGTGGCTGTGGGGTCCAGGAATATGTTCACTCATATATGAGGCTCAGCCAAGTATGTTGAAAAGAGGCCTGGAGCATGGCAGCAGTTGGGTAGTGGAGGTCGGCTGCTGGGGCTGGGTCTCTTGGAGTAGGGAGGTCTCTCACCTGTCCCCCTCCGGGACACCCTGAGTGAAAAGAGCCTGGTGGGGAGTCTGGTGACATGGTTATGAGGGCCTCATTTTATGCTCCCTTAAAAGGGAAAAATCAGGGGGAAAATCAACTTTTTTTAAAAGTCTATTTGAATTTAAGAACATTTGATAAGCTACTATGATTTCATACTTAAGCTGTGAACAGTCAGCTTTATAACATTCTACTCTAAACACAATAACAAGGAAACATGTTTATTTTTATCACTATCTCATAAAACCCCAAAATGTAAAATTCTCTAAGTTTAGCTTGTTATTTTCTCATCACAGAGAGTTTATCAATGATAAAAATGCTAATCTTCTTGAAGCATTTTTATACACTGAATATTTTTTATTTTTATCCCATGGTTGAAAATGCTTTGTTGATTTAGTAATATATCTAATCCTTAAACAAAAATCTATGAATAATCTGATTTAAAATAATAAAACCAAATTAAGAACCGAAATGATTAACCTTCAAAACTTCACTGAGCATGATGACTGTGTGAGGTAAGTTTGATTTATGAGCTTGCTGACTACTTATGTCAGAGATACTTGCCTCGGAGATTTGGGGACAGTTTCTGTTCTAACTAGTCAGCTTCCAGTGTGTTTCTAAACAACAACCTTGCCTATCAATAGAGAATCTTCATTGTTGGTGCTCTTACTGCTTTAATTACCTTTAAAAGTCAGTAGACAACATATGAATGTTCTGCTTATATTAAAGATAGAAGGCTTTTAATCTCTTTAGAAGGAGGCTGCCTTTGCTGCCATGAAGAATTCTTATTCAGGTGAATGCATGACCTGCATAAAAATTTCCTTTTGCCCTTTTGACTACATAATAAATATCGTAAGGATGGAAGTAAGGATAATTTAAGGAAATCAAAGTTAGAATGACTGAATTGCCTTGCTGCTGTAAATAATTAGAAGAAAGAGACATGTAAGCTTCCCAACAAGTGAAGCCGTGAAGGTCAGACCCAAGAAACCTCTTTGATGTCATAGAAAACTCCTTAAATTGAAGGCCAATTGTTCAACATTTATTCTGGTAAAAATCCAGAGATATCCATTACTGGTTCTTTTGTTCTAGGAAACCCTGTCCATTTACATTGCCTATGTAAAATAAATTAGACCCTCCAGGATGTGCTGGCAATAACGGAAGGTTGGAAGATCATAGGGTCAATAGGCAGAGGAGGAGCATTTAACTGGGCTTTAGGATGAGGCTGGAAAGGAATCAGAACGACCATTGGTGGAATGTATTGAAAGGTAAGGAGAACTAACCTAGTAGAAGTAAAGACAACTGTTTATGTGCATCTTGTGGGAAGGTAGAAAGAAAAGGTATACTCACACGTTAGTGTTGCTAGAATATGATGTATTAATGGGCAATGAAAGCTGACTTCCCTAAGAATTTGGGGATTTTAAACAGGAAAGAGGATGCTTCCTCTTTTGGTTTCAGAAAATAAGCCCCCAAACCCACTGGGGCTGGAGTGATAGTAAAGTTGGTAGGGCATTTGCCTTGCACCTGGCCAACCTGGGTTCGATTGACAGCATATGGTTCCATGAGCACTGCCAGGAGTAATTCCTGGGTGCAAAGCCAGGAGTAACCCCTGTGCATTGCCGGGTGTCCCAAAAAGCAAAACAAACAAACAAACAAACAAAACAAAAACAAAAAATAAACAAAGAAAAAACTCCCTGCTGCAGAGAAGATGAACTAGAGGCAATAAGGTCAAAGTCTGATACTTAAAGAATGGGAAGTATTCTGGTCACTATTTCTTTTGAAGTACAGAAGCTTCTTAGCTTAAGAGAGTCCCATTTATTTGTCTCTGTTTCCACTTGCTTGGTCAGTGGATTGTCATCTTTGAAGATACCTTTAGCTTTAATGTTGTAGAGGATGTTGCCGACCTTGTCTTCAATGTACCTTATGGATTCTGGTCTGATGTTGAGGTCTTTAATCCATTTTGGTCTGACTTTTGTGCATGGTGTTGGGTATTCTGAGTTCATTTTTTTTTTTTTTTTGCATGTAGCTGTCCAGTTCTGCCAGCACCATTTGTTAAAAAGGCTTTCCTTGCTTAACTTCACATTTCTCATTCCCTTATCAAAAATTAGATAACTGTATATTTGAGGGTGTGTGTAAGGATATTCAACCCTGTTCCATTGGTCTGCGGCTCTGCCTTTGTTCCAATACCATGCTATTTTAATTATTACCACTTCGTAGTAGAGTTTGAGGTTGGGGAAGGTGATGCCTCCTGTCTTCTTTTCCCCAAGAATTGCTTTAGCTACTCGTGGGGGTTTGTTGTTCCATATGAATTTTAGGAGTGTTTGACCCATTTTGTTGAAGAATTTCATGGGACTCTTTATAGGGATCACATTGACTCTGTATAATGCTTGGGAAGTATTGCCATTTTGGCAGTCTACAGAATGGGAAAGGATATTCATCTAATATCCATGTGATAAGGAGTTGATACCAAGGATAGACAAGGCACTGGTTGAACTCTACAAGAAGAAAACATCCAATCTCATCAAAAAATGGGGTGATGAAATGAGCAGAAACTTTCTCAAAAAAAGAAATCCGAATGATCAAAAGGCACATGAAAAAGTGCTTTTCATCACTAATCATCAGGGGGATGCAGATCAAAACAACAATGAGATATCATCTCACACCACAGAGATTGGCACACATCCAAAAGAACAAAAGAAACCAGTGTTGGCCTGGATGTCGGGAAAAAGGGACTCTTTTACACTGCTGGTGGGAATGTCAACTGGTTCAGCCCTTTCAGAAAACAGCATGGACATTTTTCAAAAAATTAGAAATTCAGCTCCCATTTGAACCAGTAATACCACTTCTAGGAATATATCCTGGAGATGCAAAAAGTATAGTAGAAATGACATCTGCACTTGTATGTTCATTGCAGCACTGCTTACAATAGCTAGAATCTGAAAAAAAAACCCAAGTGCCTGAGAAGAGATGACTGGTTAAAGAAACTTTGGTACATCTACACAATGGAATACGTAGATGCACATTCTATGCAGCTCTTAGAAAAAGATGATGTCATGAAATTTGCATGTAAGTGTATCAACATCGAGTATATCATGCTAGTGAAATGAGTCAGAAAGAGAGGGACGGACATAGAAGGACTGCATTCATTTGTGGAATATAAAGTAACAGAATGGGAGACTAACACCCAAGGATAGTAGAAATAAGGACCAGTCAGATTGCCCCATGCTTGGAAGCTGGCTTCACATGCTGGGGGAAAAGGCAGCTCAGATAAAGAAGGGACTACTAAGTAAAGGATGCTGGGAGAGCCTGCTTGGGATGGGAGATGTGTGCCAAAAGTAAACTATAGATTGGACATAATGGCCACTTAGTGCCTGTATTGCAAACCACAACACCCCAAATAGAAGAGAAAGAGAAAAAGGGAATTATCCTGCCACAGAGGTGGAAGCGGAGAGCTGGGGATGGCTGTGGGATGGATTCTGGGACCATAGGCACTGGTGGAGAGATGGGTACTCGATCATTGTATGACTGAAATGTAAGCACAAAATTTTTAAGTCTGTAACTGTACCTCACAGTGATTCATTAAAAAAAATAAATAAATAGAACAGGAAGTGTGTGTACTGTGGTCAATGGACTAACAATCTGAGTAGCTGGAGGGCTGAGAAGTTAGAGGTGGGGGGAGTAAACAAGGAACTAATGGCTAGTTTGAAGAAGGTCTTCATAGACAGGCAACCTTGAAGATAACTGCCACCCTCATCAGGGTACTTGGAAGGCTGTGAATTTTCCACTCCTCTTTGTCACTTCAGGTGTGCTATTTTTTGGAATACTTACAGTTCCCTTAGAATACTTCCTTGGTCTTGGGACTGTAGCTGATTCCTTTCATAGAGGAAGCTAAAGTCCTTCATGAACACACTTCTCTTTTGACAATAAAAGCTCCAATTTACCCCACCAATGAATCCAAATATCATCTTCTGAGAACATTTCTTTTCTGTGTTTAGCTTGTTTGCTTATTATTATTATTATTATTATTATTATTATTATTATTATTGGAGGCCACATCTGGTGGTGCTCAGGGCTTACTCCTTGCTCTGCACTCAGGGATCATTTCTGGTTGCTTCAGGGAACCAGATGGGGTGTCAGGGATTGAACTCCAGTCAGTGCATGCGTGGCAAGCACTGTAACTGCTCTACATCCCATCTGTTCAGCACCCGCACTTTGAGATAAATTCTCTACACCATCTTTCCCCACTCTACATTCACCTCCCCTGCCTGGACTTTTGTATATGTTTTTCCCTAGATTGTTCTATCCAAACTTTGCAGTTTCTCAATCTCCCTCCTGTGAGAATTCATTAGAAATACCTAGCTCAACCTAACATAAGTCTGAAGTTTCCTCCCTGTGTTGCCTTTTTGGGGAAAAACAATAGCCAGATATTGAAACCACACTTGCGAAATGCAGGCCTTATAATTGACAAAACATACTAATACCGTGACACTCCTTAACTAGATCCTGGTGTTGCAGGCAGACAGATAAGGATTCATGGTGATGAGTTTTCAGAAATAATAAAAGGACAAACTTGCCTAGCCCTGAAGTAGCCTAAAGATATGAATACCACAAATTTTTGAGATGCAAACACTTAACTCTTGAGAAAGGGAGAAATTGAGGCATCACTTGACGAAGAGTGGATCCCTCAGAAAAGGAAAAGCTGCAGGAGATTCTAATGTTCTTGATAAAAATATGCCCATACCATCAATAATCCGAAGCTCTCCCTGGGTCAATGCCCAGATTAACTATAATGTATGCAGAGACCTCCAGATCAAGACAATTTGGGGAAACTGTATATTTGACCTTCTCCCCAAAAAGGGCTCTTCCTTTACAAGTTGGCTGTATTTGCACAGTCATTAGTCAAATCAATGTAATTCAAATGTTAACTTTCCTTTTTATTGATTTATTCAGGAGCCACATTCAGGGGCTCATGGATCAGGACCTTACAAAGTGATATATAGGTCCTAAGATTGGGGTTTTGGATCTACATCCAGCAATGTTCAGAGGCTTCTTGGGGCTGGTAGCAAAGCAGCACTAATACTACTCTACAGTGTATTCACAAAGTGACTAGGAAAATCTCGCGGCTCTCTCTCGCCGCCTGCGTTCAGTGGTGTTGGGCCACTTCCCCACCGGGGATGGCCAATGCCATGTGTGGATGGAGGAGGAAACGAAGGTCATACTGGTTGGTGATCAGTTGCCGTTTATTCCATTCTCTTCGTGTGCCTGTTCCAATATCCCTAAGCCCTTCATTTTAGTGTCACACTTCCCCTCATTCCTGCCTCCTTCTGACTATCCCTGCTCATTTCTTTGAGCACTGACTCCCCTCCTTGCTCTCTCACTAGTCTCTCCCCAACTCCCTGCATTGGGGGTAGCACAATCAACATATGAAAGCCTTTCTTCTGCTCAAGTGAAAAATATCACTTAGGGTTTTTTGTCCTCTCCTTAGTCCAATAACTAAATTAACATCTTAATTAACATCTTAATTCTACTTCTTAATATTAGTTATTTTGTATGGACACAGTAAGAGATCTATTAAGCTTGTGGCTTAATAGAGTGGCTCTCCTGGGGATATTTGACTATAGATCTCAGACTACAGTGCTCAGGCCAGATTAATTTTTCATAACCCTAGCAGGGTCCTAATTCAGTTGTTACTTTTTGGATCATGACAGATTTCGTCCATGATAATGCTCTTAACTTATAATTATTATGGCACTTTGGCCTGACCCATTTCGATGCCAGGGTAGCTCACAGTTTGCCCTGGGTCCATCCAGTCACTCGTTGGGATCCTGCTTTTGGGGTCTCGGAAGTAGGGACAACTGAGGATTAAGTCAAGAGAACAGATACCAAGGAGTGAATATTATTCGGAGTCAATTAACTCCAAAGTTACAAAAGCACAGCATTAATTGTCTTCCTGTATCCATGCAAAAAGCACATTGCTCTGAATTAACTATGCAAAGGAGTTAAGGAGAAGAGAAAAGCAATATTTGTAAGTTAACAGAGTCTGATTAGGAGATAAAGGTGATTGACCACTTAGGGAAGTGGAACATAAAGAAGGAAACACAAACAAATGCACACAAAGGAATGGGGGCACTGTGATGGGAGTAACCCAATAAACCTAAGCTCCCTGTGGCAAGGCAGAAAGGACCAACCAATGTTATCCAACATTCTACTAACTGAGTACATCCCTTGTCCTTCGTAAAATTTTAGTGTACCTTTGCTCATTTGTGCGAGGCTTTAAAATTCCAAGATACATCACAATCATAGTTGAAAACGACCTCCCTATTCTCCCACTGTTAGTGAAGATATTTCCACATGAATAACAAAATATGATTTTTAATCTCAGTAACAAAAGGGGAGATTTCTATACACAGAGTTGGATGGAATCGAAAAATGGGCACATCTGAACCCCTTCCTTTGATTTGTCAAGTTTCCACTTTTCCATATACCAATCTCTCCATTCACTATTTGGATTTGCCAAAAATATGTTCATCAACCTATTCAAATTGATGAGTGAATGTTTAATGGGGTGATGCCCAGTGAATCTGACAGATACTTGACTTAACTAAATGTACCTGACTCTTAGGAAAATATCCATGAGCCCCTTTCCAATGCTTTCAAGGATCCAGTATGTGGAATTTCTATAAAGGAATTATTGTTTTACCTTGATATTATGAAGCTTCTTTCGAACATTTATTTCATCATATCTTAGCTACATACTTTACAAAGCTATGACATATTGAAGGTCTTCACCAAATGCTATTATTGTTAATATTAATGGCATGAGCAATAATTAAAAATAACCATGATCATGCTTGCCTGAGGAGAAGAAACTATGCAGAATATCCAGGAAAGTAATTATAAGAGTGTAGTTTACTTTAAATGAATTTATTCATGTTGTCATGTATTTGCTTTGCTTGTGTTTGCACACTGCAGCAGGCTATAGTCCCAAAGTCCAATACTAATAATAAAAAAAAAAATACAACTCAGCCTTTGACTGATCTGCAGATAAGGTGATGGAAATGCCTGGGAGAACCAGAGATGGGCAATTAGTACAGAGAAAATAAAAATTGTTCTTAGGCTTGGAAATATGCTGATAGACAACTACATTTGCACGGCTTCACTTCACTGCATTCTGTAAAGACATTGCCCACATCCTCAGAAAATGCTCAGAACCAAGTATTTCAGTCTTAGCTACAAAGCCTACCACCTTAGTATAGATATCCTCAATCCTCTCCTCTAAAATATAAATAAAATAACCTTAAAGCAGTTATTCTTCTCTTTCAAAGAAGAAATTAGGTAATGGTGTTGCTTGCTGGTATGCAAAGGCATGGATGCTCATTTTCCACCAGCCACAGGAAGCACCCGCCACCTGCACCTGAAGTCCACTTGTTTTATACTGTTTGGTAGATGATTCCTGCCACCTGATTCTCATGGCGCTATGGATTCAGGCTGCAGTTAGGAAGTTCCCTTTGCAGGAAAGGAGAGTCACTGCTATTCTTATCCAGGCCTTTTGTGTTTGTCAAGTTCTCTTCACAGAAAACAAATTCTGGAGGAGAATAGTGACAAGTAAAAAGCTTGTTGTGGAGAAAGGGACAGAGAGATTAAGATAAGTGTTGGAGAGAGAATTCAGGCTTTTCCAGATCAAAGAGAACCAGAACATCATTAAAGTCTGAAAGTATGAAAGCCCACTTCTCAATAGGGGACACAAGGGTGCATGCACGTGGGCTAGATTAAGAATGAAGGGAAATGAGGAATTAATGTGTCTAAAATCAGTAAGTATTGGCAGGCGCTGCTAGGTATGAGCATATAATCAATCTCCCAATGCTCCTTCCTACTTTAGTCACAGAACACAGTTGAAGAGAAGGGCTTCTCAGTGGAGATACTCAGCATTCGAAAGATTCCGTTTCTCCTGGAGATGCCTACAGTGATACAGTCATGGCCATAGATAAGTAAGAAAACATCTGTTCGGAACTTTTGGAAGCATTTGCTTTACTAACACAAGCACTTCCTCTTTCTTCTTTCCTCTTGCTTTGCCTTCCTGTCTGGAACGCACAGATGAAATTGAAAATGTGACCACAGGAGGTTACAAAGAATGAGCTTGAACCTAGAGACAGGGCAGTACAGAGATAAGGCATTGGCTACTGAAGACCTGTGTCTTCTACCTAAAGAACGAAAATAAACCCCTGTTTCGTTAACCCAATATAATTGAGTTTCTTTTAGATGCAGCCAAATCTAAGATTAGACACAGAATAGAAAACAGAAAAAAATCAAAATCAAAATATACCCATGTCTTCTCTGAAACTCCCTCTAAAGTCTCTGTCATGTGTGATTCAAATAACTTTTAGAATACTCTGAGCCCAGGAATAGAGCTTATAAGGCTGGTGCATATGCTTTTCATGCTGGACACCTGAGTTTGATCCCTCCTCAAGCATGGCTGTGTGTGACTCCCAAACAAAATAATACTAATTTTATTATATTTTTGGATTTGGAGGCTATATCTGGTCCTGCTCAGGGCTTACTTATAGCACTGTGCTCAAGGGTCACACCTGGCAGTGCTCAAGAGACCGCATATGGTGCCAGGATCAGACCTGCTGCATTCAGAACAAGTACCTTAACACCTGTACTAACTCTTGTTATCCCCCAAATATTTCAATTGTGTTCACTGAAGTAGCTTTGTTGTTATTGTTTTTGGTGTTCTAATATTCTACTCCGTACAAAAGCCACACATGGTCACACAAATTGCAAAATATGCTTGAGTTGAAAAACTGAACAGACATAAAAATGATGACCTGCACAGTCGGGTATAGTGAATCAAATTCTGTGTAGATGAAGAGAGAAGCTTGAAAAAGTATCACATTTTGTACTTAGGGTAACAGGGAATCCTTAGCAGCCCTTCGGGATTCAAATTAGTCACTACGCAACATAAAAAAGATTTTATACCTTCCTTGTGGCTGAGTAGACTGGACTGAGGCCACTTTCCCTCTGAGTTCTACTGGGGAGTGAGGTTGTTGCTGTAAAAGTCCTCCTAGACATGTTGTGCTGAAAGGTTCTTACAAAAGCAGTTCTCCAACTCATGTCACCCGGAACATCCTGAATCAAAAGCTTGAACAGGGCCGGAAAGCCTGTAAATAGGTAGACAAGGGACTTCAATGATGGCATCTGAAATGGATGAATCCCCTGTAGCTATGTGCTGCTGAGGACAGCACCTGAGAAACCTCTCTCTGTAATCCACAGGCAACATCTTTTCATCGGTCAGCTGCAGTGGACTGAGGGAGTACATGAGTGGGACTGAGACTCATTCAGTGGTGCAAACTGTCACTGCAATCCAAACACAACCTCATGCATAACTTCCTGATGGCAGCAAGGTGCCTCCTGGGAAGCACTGCAGGGAGAGGCTAGGCTGCGCAGACTAAAGAAAATGCAGAGGCTAGAGCAGTACTCAGCACAGAAACACAGAAACAAGAAGGCACACGTGCAAACAGTGTACAGATGCTGCCAGGACAGTCACAGCTTCGTCCTGGAACTGCCCACAGGCTAGCTGCCCAAAACTCAAGCCTGCCAATCATCTTCAAAAGATTTGTGGTCTTTTCTGCTTTCTTTTTTCTTTATCTTTCTCAGGCATAAAAGAAAATGGTTTTTTTTTGTTTGTTTGTTTGCTTACCATTTAATACCCAATAACAACGGTATAAAAAAAATAACAAACAGTAACCAATTGGTGATCTCAGTGATAGGAAGGCAGAAATGACTCATAGAAATGGGGGAAACTTTTTTTCTCAAATTTATTACAGTTTAAGTAATTGGTGTTGACATTTATGACCATGGTATACATAGTTACCTCACTTTGCCACCACCAAAGAGACCCTACCTATGCCCCTGTGAGAGACCATTTATTTTTCATTGTTTTATTTGGGGGTAACATCTGGCAGTGCTCAGGGATTTCTTTCTGGCTCTGAGCTCAAGGGTCACTCTTGGTGGGCCTTGAGGGACCATAAGTGGTGAAAGAGATTGAACTTGGGTTGGCTGTAGGCAAGGCACGGGAGCTATGGAGCTCTTACCCAATCAGAAGGTGTCAGACTTTGCACAGTTCTTGCCAGCCATTATAGCATAGCTCCAGGATTAAGAAGTACTCTGGTTCTTTGAAGAAAGGCAAGCAACTGCTGAAGAAATCTCTGTATTTTAAGACATATTGTTAGTCAGGCAAAGCATATCTATGTGGTGACTCTAGCGCACAGATGTCCTCTTAGAGATTCAATATTTTTTAAAAATCTTGTCATAAATGGGTTATTAAAGACAACGTTTTTCATTCTCAGACTGCTTCATTCTTTTATTTTATTTTATTTTATTTTTTTTGCTTTTTTGGGTCACACCCGGCGATGCACAGGGGTTACTCCTGGCTCTTCACTCAGGAATCAGTCCTGGCAGTGCTCAAGGGACCATATGAGATGTTGGGAATCGAACCCAGGTTGGCTGCGTGCAAGGCAAACGCCCTACCCACTGTGCTATTGCTCTAGTCCTGCTTCATCCTTTCTAGTTTTCTTGCTCATACAGTGTTCTTGTCCTTTCTTCTGCCTATTCCCTCTTCTTCAGCAATGTTTCAGACAACTATGAGATAGATGTATCACCTGCCCTCGGATTATTTTACTGTATCATTGTCATCCTGTTGTTCACTGATTATTCAGCGGGTACCAGTAACATCTCTATTAGTCTATAGCATCCTCTCCTTACTAATCTTTCCCACCGATTGGAAGGTCTTTGAGGGTCAAGGGAATGAGACCCATCATAATTACTGGTTTTGGCATATCAAATACGCCATGAAGAACTTGTCAGGCTCTGCCCATGCAGGCAGGATACTGTCAGTAGCTTCCCTTGCTCTCCGAGAGGCATATATTTATATATATTTATCTCTATGATATGTTCCCTACTGTCTGAACTCCATCAAACATGGTGTGTTAAGTATGGAAAATGTGTAGGAAGGGTCTTATGATGTGTCCGGAAAGTGGCCTGGAGTGTGGCGGCAGTTGGGTAGTGGAGGCCGGCTGCCGGGGCTGGGTCCCTTGGGGTGGGGAGGGCTCTTGCCCGCCCCCATCTGGGACGCCCCGAGTGAAAACAGCCTGGTGCAGAGTCCGTGGTGGCCAGCTGAGGGGGGGGGGGGTGAACTTGGCCGCACTGAGAGCCCAGGAGGCCCCTCCGCAATGTTCTGTATCAAGGACTTCACACAGAAGCTGGACTCTGAGGAGATGCGCAAGGACATGATCTCCTCCATAGGGAACTTTCTCATCTCCTCATCTTCGTGGCCCTGCTGCGAGTGTGAGTCACTCCTTCTTTCAGATTATTTAAATTTAAGAAAATATCTGAAATTGAAAAAAAAATGTACTACTCAAGAAAGTACTCTACAGACAGATTTTGAGAGGAAAAATTTGGAAACTGTCATTTAGTATAACTCATATACATCTTCATCCACTTCTGGGGTTTTATTCATTATGGAAAAGTCTTGCGGTACTTTTTTCATATCCTAATAGCATCATGCATGTTTATATACATATTCAATATCTGTGACTGCCCAAATAGCAACACAGAAGATAAGCTGACTCCCTCAAAAATTGTTGATAAGAGCCAGTGAATATAAACTAGTGGAGATATTTAATGTTTGTTTCCTGGGCTGAGTTTCAGCTCAGTTGTTTCCACAGGAAATGTTATGATGGAAAAATTATATTCCAGCTTGCACCTAACAGCCAGCAAATCAAATAGGAAATATGAGTGAATAATAATAATAATAATAATAAAAGCTCATTGTAGTGAATTTCTTTAATGTTTAAAAAACATTTCCATAAACATAATGTTATTTCAGCCACTGGGCTAGTTAAAAACACACAAAATATGTGAATGTTAGCAAGTCCTTAAAATAAATAATTGATTTTTAAGTTCTATGTGGTAAAAAGCTATCAGAAACAATGCACTTTAACTAAAGTAATTAACCCAATTCAAGAGGGGATTTAGTATATGACAAAGAAAGTATCTCAATTTAGCAGGATCCGTCTGTTAGTTTAAAAAATATATATATGTTTACAAATTCTTAGGTAACCCTCTTTTCAAGAGACAGAGTTTAACTCTCTTGCTGGATTTTGAGATTCACTTCAAATGAATGAAATATTACAGATGTAATCATGTTACGGCCAAGATTATACTATTATAAATAAAAACAAATGAAACCATGTTATGATTTGTCTTAGGTTCTCTAATTCTGTCTTGGATCTCTACTGTGGTAGAAGTCAGACACTATATGATACTGACACTCAAGTACCCTACTGAGTGAACTATATTGTGAAGAAGAGATGCTTCTGGTCAACTTCCAATAAAAAGAAACAAAAGCCTGTCCACCATCTGGATGAACTTGGAAACAAATTTCTGAGCCTCCCAAATGTCTGCACTTCTGACCTATAGCTTTGCAGAAACTTTACAAACTATTCTGAGTCATATGAACACTAATAAGTCACTCTAATATTCCTGAGCCTCAGAAGCTATATGATGTAATACATACTTGTGCATCAATCAGCTATGGCTTGTAACATTTTATTACACAGAAAAAGCAAACAAATGGAAAAATAGGGTTGAATAGATTATATTAAAAATGGGAAATAAGGCAAGCCTGAGTGATAGGGGGTAAGGCACTAGCCTTTCACATAGCTGGATTTGATCGCTAACCCCATAGGATCCCCTGAGCACATCCATGGGTGATCCAGGAGCACAGAGTCAGAGATAAGCCCTGTGCACCATAATGTCTGGTCCAAATCCAAAAATTAATAAGTTCAAAATATTCTAATGAGTTAGATTTAAAGGTAAAATGCTATAAATTATTATAAGAAACATTAACTGACTGCATTAAAGTAAGATTTTTCTACCTTAGCACAATTAACATTTTAGATTACACAATAACCTTATTGTAGTTTTCTTTCCTGGACATTGTAATGTAGTTAGTAGCAGATTTATCCTCTATCTACAAGTTATCCAGAAGTCTTTTTTGACTAGTGAAAATCAAATATGTCTTTGCATATCAGAAAGGGGAGGGGACGGTTTTAGATAAGATGAAGAGAACCCATGCACATCATATGCAAAGTCAAAGAACTAGTGACAAAACTGGGGTCAAAGTTTTTTTTGCAATTCATATCACAGGCATGTAACACACTGTCACTGTCACTGTCCTCCCGTTGTTCATCAATTTGCTCGAGCGGGCCCAGAAACATAGTGAGACTTGTTGTTACTGTGTTTGGCATATCGAATATGTCATGGGGAGACTTTGCGATGTGGGCGAGATACTCTCGGTAGCTTGCCAGGCTCTCTGAGAGGGACGGAAATTAGAATAGACATTTAAAAAAAACACAAATGAACTTTCAACACATAAAATCATATTCAATGTTATTCAAAATAAGACAAAAATCAAGTTAAAACTAAACTTATGTATATCAGTTATACACATGTAGATAGATAGATAGATAGATACATACATACATACATACATACATACATACACACGTACATAACTACATTCAATTTGGTAAAAATCACCAAGTCTATCAATATTCCCTCTCACTGTGGTCAGGAAGACAAGAGACTCACTCTCTTACTCTGCTGATAGGAATACCAAATGATTCAATACTATAGAGTGCAATTTAGTATTATCTTCCAAAATTACAAATGTATTTATTCTTTGACCCAGCTGTTCTATTTCTTGGAAATTATCAGAATATTCTTGACTTCTCATACAATAAAAGAACTGTGACTCCCTCTTCCTTTGTAGTTGGTAGCTTTGTATTAAAGCTTTGCCATTAAAATGTGATTTGATAAAAATTATGACATTTTCAGGTCAAAATATTCCTATTTTGCACATGTTTTTTGATCTCTCTTTTTCAACCCATTACCTGAAACACAGCTTTTTTTTTTTGATCCAATTTCAATGATGCAGACTTTGACATTAAGCAAAGGAAGAGGAAGAAAGGCCATGATGCTCTGTTGGTCCCCCCTTAAATGCCTAGATTTAAATATTACACCACAACATGATTTGGAAAGGCAGTTGGGCCATGATGATGGGACCCCTCCTAAGTGTGATTGGTGGTCTTAAAGAAAGAATCCAGAGACCACTCTTACGCCCTGTGCCACATGAGGACATGGCACGAATACAAAAGCTATCTGTGTCTGGATTTCCTAGGCTTCTGAATTATAAGAAATAAATATTTGTGGGTCAGAGCCAATAGTAAAGCAGGTAGAGTGCTTGCCTTACACATGGACAACATGGGTTTGATCCCCAGAGCCTCATATGGTCCCCTGAGCACTGCAAAAAGTGATCCCTGAGTGCAGAGTCAAGAGTAAGCTCTGAGAACGACTGGATGTGTCTCAAAAAGAAAAGGAAGGAAGGAAGAAAGGAAGGAAGGAAGGAAGGAAGGAAGGAAGGAAGGAAGGAAGGAAGGAAGGAAGGAAAGATTTGTTACTTAAGTCATCCAGTACATAGTTGTTTGTTACAGCTACTTGGATGAATTGAAATCATCTTTTTTTTGCTTTTTGGGTCACACCTGGCGATGCACAGGGGTTATTCCTGGCTCTGCACTCAGGAGTCACTCCTGGAGGTGCTCAGGGGACCATATGGGATGCTGGGAATCGAACCCGGGGCGGCCGCGTGCAAGGCAAACACCCTATCCGCTTTGCTATCTCTCCAGCCCCGAACTGAAATCATCTTAAAGGTTCACAAGGAAGAAACCAACATCGCTTCCCTTTCTCATCCACCCATCTCCCATAATTCAATACTGTTTCAAGAAGAAATCACCCTAAATCGTCATATATTTGGATCTTTTTCTTAGTCATTAGCCCTTATCCTGCTATATACCTACACACACATAAAGTGACATATAGACAAGGTTCTTCATTTCAATATCATTGTAAAATATTATTAAAAGGCCCTTTCCTACAAGGGGAAATTGGTAATATTAACTATCACTAATCTACTAGATATAAAGTACAATATAAGTATTTAAAAGACAAAGAAGCATATTAATTAAAAATACAGGACATATTTGTAAGGGAAGAACATATAGTTCAAAGCAAGATTTGATATCTCTGATCTTAGGCTTGGCCATGTTACAATCAATGAAGTGTGACATAACTCATGCATTACATTTGAGCATTTTAATACATCATAAGTTTCCACTAGTTCTCTTGCTCCTCTTTTCTACCATGAAAAACCCATGTCCTAATAAGCAACCTTTCCTTTTTTCCTGGATTTCAGTTAAAAAGAAAAATACCTGGGAAGCCAAACTTGAAGTCAGAAACAGAAGTTGCTATAGGAGCAAAGCAGCCCTCACACAGAGTGATTAAGAAAGTGAACTGTGCATTGAGACTCCAGACTTGTTTATGTGCATTTGGACTAAATAGAAATAAGAAAATATATAATAATCTTTCTTCTGTGTAAGCCAGAGAGTTAATAATAAATATATGATCACATTTGTAGTTAAGCTGGAGCGATAGCACAGCGGGTAGAGCGTTTGCCTTGCACGCAGCCAACATGGCCAACCCGAGTTCGATTCCTCTGCCCCTCTCGGAGAGCCCGGCAAGCTACCGAGAGTATTCGATATGCCAGACACAGTAACAAATGTCACAGTGGAGATGTTACTGGGCCTGCTCGAGCAAATCAATGAACAACGGGAGGACAGTGACAGTGACTATCACCATTATAGCCATGTGTCTGTCATCTCTGTCTTCATCTCTCTGTCATTTGTAGTTATTTCTATAAAGGATCATTGAAGGTTAAAAACTAACAACTTTTCTATCATAGTAGTAACATCAAACAAAGCTAGTATATTTACTAATATAAAGTTTACTACTGTAAACATTTTTATACCTACTTTCATTATTTTACTCCCCATTTATCTTTCTTTAATGAACTATTAAAGAAGGGCTAATGGTTTTTAATGTAACAAAACGATAATGTCCCTTTTTATCTTTTCTTTTGTGCTGTTATTGTGGTGTCAGGAGCCACACGAGCATGCTCGGTAGTGCTACTTTCAGGGGGTTGAACATCTGGTTAAAGGGCTTGTACTCAAGCTTGTCAGAAGTCACATTCCTTTAGTTGTGGTGCTCATACACATTTGGTTTGGTTTTGATACTTTTGTGTGGATCACTGATGGGTTCACATACGTGCTGGTCAATTGTCTCATTGCTAGTTATAGTCCTCAGATGCCTTTAGTTGTGGTGCTCACCATGGATCATATATTTTAGTTAATTTGTTCTGCATTCCTGCAGTCAGAGACTGCCCATTCTATTGTGGTGTAGAAGGTCACACATATTAGAGACACTGCAATTATGCTTAACACAAGTGATTGGAACAGATCAAACTCATAGTCTCATGCTTGTAATGCATGAGCTTTTAGTCACTAATCTGTCCCCTCTACCTCTGACCTATGTCTCTTGGGAGGTTTAATATTCCATGAATAAAACGTTAATTTTATCACACATACTGAATAATCTTCCTTTCAAATTGACAGTATATGGAGGCAACTTCTCAAATATTGACTAATCATTTTAATATGTAATGCCAGTACTTAATTCTTTCTTAGATATTATAAAGTTCTAACAGGATTGTGTGGAGTCACTGATGTATGCATGAGATGGGGTGCAGGTTGTCCTATTTAACAGAGTTTCTCCTTTCTCTACCATGAGAGGGAAGTGTATGCTGGTGCACACAGCCTGGTAAGTTCCAAAGGTTGGGGCATGGCTCCAGCATTGGGGAGAGAGGAGGGATACCATTTAGGTTTGATATGTGGACAGTATCAAAGGAAAATGTATATTTTTCCTCAAAATGGTACCTTTTCCATTGTACAAACAAATTTTTGACTCAAGCCAAAATGTAAGTCATAACACAAAAAGTATGAGCAGAAATCTCCTAAAAATGTCTGCTTTCTTTGAGAAGAATACCTTGAGAGAGTATGTTAAGATCAAGAAGAATGGGTGATGTAAGTTAGAGTCTTTCTTGCAACAGCAAAGGCATAAGATTGTAGAGATAAAGGGTAGGACTCCTGGCACCTATGCCAGCGTGTTGGCACCATAACACAGAGCCTCAAGAGCATGGTGCAGAACTAAGTCTGAACTTCCTCTCTAGAACACAGGTCACTTTTCACTTAACATGCACCACCTTTGTACCAACAGTGAAAAGAAAGACATTCTGAAAGTATGGAGGGCTATGTTTTAAATAATGTCAGTTAAAATCTACATGTAACATTCAATTGCCAGAATGCAGCACCTGTGTACCCAATGGAGAGAATTGCTGTCAGGGTGTGTTTCTGACTCCTCGAAAGATCCAGGGAATCAACTCAACTGGCCTGAAGGAGAGGGGTCCCTACAGACTCGGCAGTGCTTTAGAAGCCCCAAGGCAGAATTTTCAATGCCAGAAGGTGATTTTGAGGGCTATATTAGCCCATGAGCATGCCCATGAGGACTAATGGGAACACTGTAAGATAAAAAAATGTTATAAAAGACAAGGTGAAGATGAAACAGATTCAGAATTCTCTGGCAGGTCTAAATAATTTAAAAGCACAAAGCCCAGCTTCTAGGATGGGTTAAGCACATCCAGCTGTGAATCAGAAGACCTATGTTTTATGGGTTTGACATTTTGGATAGTAACAAAGAAGGAAAGGGTTGAAAGCTATTCAGGAAGAGCAGAAGAGTGTTGGTTTTCTAGCTCTTTCCTGAGAGAGGAGGTAATGCTTATGAAGGTGGCTGGTAAAGCTAGAAATAGCTACTCACCTAAACATGAAAGGGAAAAAAAAAGTTATATCCAAAGAGCCTTCAGGACTATGACCACCCCTCCCCCATTATAAGAGAAGAAGCAATTACTCCAACTCTAAAATGCATTAATATTGTTGGCGGTTATATAAAACGTGATACTCTGGGTTTAATGATGAATATAACACATGTGAATAACATAACTGGGTTTTCTGGGACTAACATTTACATATATAGCTGTTGTCTCTATATCTCAAAATTATTCTACTAGATATAAAAACTCAATGATGATCACATTCTAGGTTAAAAGCAGTATAAGTACGAGGGAACTGGTTGCGATTTACTGTATCATTTAATGTAACTAGATGCCAGAAAGTGGAGAAGAGAGTTAAGAAGATATAAGGCAGGTTTACATCAAACTCAAGCTAAAATCTCTGCCTTATGTGAGGATAATGACTAAGACAAAGAGGTGAAGGAGAAATTGGGAGAAGAGGAGGAAGGATAGACATTAATGACAAGTACAGGAAGGTATATAAATAAAGCTTTCCCAACCCCTATTCAGTCATTTCAGCACCTTTTGTCTAGATCTGCAGGCAATTCCTATTCCCTTTTGACACCTTCAGGACATACCAGTGAAGAGTGGGAAAGCTATGATATGTGGTCCCAATTTGGTCCAGTCAAACTCACGTCAGTCTTCAAATGCCCCATGTCCAACATCATCATGTCTGAATGATTGGTCTGAACCCTTTCTACAGCATTGTCAGTTTCATATCAACATATTTTATAGTTGGCATTTCTAAGTACTTGGGCAAGTTGCTGCTTGTAGTTTTCTGTCAAGCAATCCAGTCCTTGACAATCTTCTAAAGCTTATTTAGAGAGACAATGTTGTCCCTGCAAGTGTTAGGAATTTATGAGCCTAGGACAGCCTCTGGCTAAAAGGGATTTTGACTCCATGATAAAGCCACAGAGGAAAAGCATCACATTTTCCTGGAAGACATGGCTCCTAAAGTAGCTAGAGTTAATGTCTGGTATGGGGCTGTCAGAATGAAAACTCTATTGGAGTAAAAGGATGTTATTACTTTACCACATGTTTTAGCTTTTAGCTAATGTTTTTTCCCAGGTAATCATCATTTCTCCTAATTTTGTGTTTGAATAATATTATCATTACTTTCTACTGATTGTGCCATATTGGGCATAAAGGTGGCTATTTACACTGGGATTAGAAATCCAGTAGCTTGACAATTGCAAAGAAGTAGTTTGACAATTGCAAAGAAGCATTGTGAAACCATACTTAATTCATGAATGCTCCATCATGCAACAGAATTTATGGATCAAATGCTAAACTAGAGAATAACACTCAAAGAATTCATGGATTCACTGTCTGAAACCAATGAATTTGTGTTAGAAAGCACTTTTGTTTCTAATTATGTATGTATATGTGCGTATGCATACATAATACCAGAGACATTTAGTATTACTTTTATATAATTTCAATCTCATCTTTTGAAAAGATTCATACACATAGTAGAGGTACTATATATTGTCCAAATATATGTATGTTCTCAGGCAATATGTAATAAATCACAAATTATTTTCTTATATATGTCTAATGAGATTCCTTAATCATTTCATTTTGGACTCTCCCAGGGGCACTAACAGGGTCACTTGCTCACTGTTAGTTACTCCACTTTCACTTGTGGTAAGCATTTGATGCTTCATTTCCTCCTGTCATGTTTCCCCTATGCGATTCTCATTCCTTTCATATGAACAGCTGCCAAATTTTTGACCACTTAGCAACTGCCACACATGAATTACAACTATTTTTTTCCAAAACTTTCATTTTCATGAAAATTGTTGTTTATAGATATATGTATACCTATATTCTGTATGTGTGTATACATGCATAAAGCACATTACAAAAATTACAGATGTATGTCACATTTTTAATATATGGTAGCTTTGTATTACTTATTGATACAATTATAATTATAAAGCCAAAGTGATAGTACAGCAGGTAGGACATTTTCCCTATATGCGGCAGACCCAGCTTCTATCCTGCTCCCCAAATGGTCCCTTAAGCCCCACCAAGGAGTGATCCTTGGGCACAGAGCCAGAACTAAGCACTGAGCAACATTGGTTGTGTCCCCAAATCAAAAAATGTATAATCATATTATAATTAATTATATTTATATTACTATAATTATACATTAATATATAGTTTTATAATATAGGAATGCAGATTCAAATATGTCTTCATGCAATCAATTGATATAATTTTATGTGTATAATTTTAATTTTGGTAAAATATACATCGTTTGTAATTCACCATTTTGATAAAATTTAAGTGTATCATTCAGCACTATAAAGTTTTTTTGAATTGTGACCATTATCCTATCAATTTCCAGAAGTTTTCATCATCCCCAATAGAAATTCCATCAATTAGACACTAGCTCTCTATTTCCTCCCTGCCTGAAGCCCCTGGAAACCTCTTCTCTTCAGAACAACTTGAGTGCATTTACTTGCTAGAAGTAAATTTACTTGATAAGTAAAGCCTAAGGGAATTGCTCCTTCCTCATTTGTGAGTAGATTGATAGTCAGGACCAAGCGCCAATTCTGGGAAAGAGGATACAGAATACTGCACAGATGCTCTCTTCCTCTTCCTGCCACTCTCTTCGAGTTCCTTTAGTCAGAAAGCAAGGCCCCTTGTGCTACCCTCTGCCCTGAATATGTTAGAATGTCCAACTCATGTCCACAATTTCCAAACTAGAATCACCTCCCTCTCTTCTGTCATTCAGACGTTCATCTCCGCTGACAGAAGTTGAGGATGAAATAACTTACCCACAGTGTTAAGAGCTTACAATATGAGCAGGTGAGGCACCTGCTTATAGTTCATGAATCGACCATGGTCATCATGTTTTGAGGAAGGATTTTTGTGAGTACCAAGCAAAGCACTGTGCCTTCTGGACATATACTTTGGGCTGATAAAACAGTTAGAGATGTTCAAATAAAGCAAAAAACAAATGATTTCTGGTTGATATCTTTGTAGTGGTATTTCTGCTAGAATACTGAGATGGGGACAGCTGAAAATGTTGGGATAGTAGAAAATCAAAATCCTTATGTGGTGGAAGTAAGAAAGGAATCAGAGATGCAGTGTGAAAAAGCTTGAAGCTTCTTTGAAAATGTTCATATTCACTGACATCTCCCTTCTGCAAGGAAGTCATACTTCAATGTTTAGCCAAAGATCATGTTTAAAAGAAAAATGTAGATTACAAAAATTTAATTACATAAAAATCAAACAATATCTATATAATAAAAATAATATTTTCTGAAAGATGTAGGGTATATATATTTATTTGTATGTATGTATTTTTCTCTCTATGGCATGCATACATATGCCACACACATGTACATGCATACACACATGTGTCAGAAGGCTCTCCCAATAAAAGCAAAATATCAGATTTTTAGTGCTTCATGAGTAAGGCAGATACTAGAGAGAAGACTTAATCAACTACAAACCAAATATGGGTTTGAATGTCAAAGACAATAAAGCTTTAAAGACAGTTCTCAGTGAAAGGAAAGGAAAGGAATTGTCGACATTTTCCAACATATGAAGAATCGAACTTAAAAGCATACTTTTTGCGTTAGTCTGAGGAAGATCATTTCTTTGCTTTCTTGTATCTGGTGATATTATACTAAGGTGAGGAAGAGAACACCCAAAGGCGGAGAGCTAAATGGTGGCCCTGAACTGTCCCAAGCATTCTCTTAGGAAGAGGGAGAGTACTTAAGCATGAGTCAAGACAAGATTGCTGTGTCCCCACTCCCAGGCCTGGGAGAAGCTTTAGACAGTGCTGACCAAGAGAAGCAGCAAGCAACCACAGACACGAGCTGTGGCTCTACTCTTAGGCTTCCTATTAACCACGTAAAAAAGTGAAGAGAAGCAAGGGCAATGAGTTAATAATATATTTTATTTGACCCAATAACTAAGACATGATTTTACAATCAACATAAAGTTAATAATAAAATAGCTTACATTTCTCATATTGTTTTTGAAATTTGGCATGTTCTTTACAAATGGCTTATCTCGATGCAGACCAGTTGTGCTCCAAGTCCTTAGTAGGCACAGGTGGTACACAGCTGCCATATTGGATAGCACAGTTTTAAAATATTTGATGATGGACATGCAAAGTCCTGGAAAGCACCAATCCTCAGTCTCATTCTATGATCTCAAGGGCATAGTGTGGTGAGTGTGAAGATGGCCTATGAGGAGGGAGTAAATGAACCTCAGCCAATGTTCCAGGTGATATAACTGCTACTAGGTTTTAAGTGTCACAAGAATCTAGGAACTTCCCTTCCTCAGTGATCAAAAACAGACATATTTATATTTGAACAAAATTCAAGTATCTTGAACCAGGAGGGTCATAGGTTCAAGTCAGACAAAGATTTGAGGTCAAGGCTATTAAGAACAGAGCAAGTTTAGCCAGAAAGGCGCCATAGGGTTAGAAGATAGAATGTTAAAGCCTCTTTTCTCTGGATAAGCCACATCACCACAATTAGGCTTCATTAATTTATTCAACAAATATGGATTGAGATCTGCTCTAAAAAAGTCACTGATCTTATCAATAGGGAAAAAAGGGTGAAAAAAATGAAAATGTTCTCATTTATAGAAATTACTTTCTACTTAGAGATGGGAAAACATAAAAGAAAAAAACCACTAACCAATCTATAAAACGTGTTAGATCATAACAAAAAACAATGATAAAAGATAAAAATTAAAGCAAAATAGGATGATGATCATAGGGATATAGGCAATTTAAATGAGAAGGCTAGGAAAAGATATGGGCAAGATACTGGAAAACTCTAGAGATTGAGCTATTCTGTTGCCTTTTCTCTTCTTGCTCCCGGAGGTGGGACCAAGTTAGAGAGATGGGCTCAGAACAGGGATCAGAATTTAGGAGAAATAAATTGCCTTCTATTTGGTACATCTGTGTATAGTGTGATTAGATTGGTTTCTTAAATTCATATATATTTATGTGGAAAAGATTGATAGTGTGTATTACAAACTATTAACCGTACTTATCTCTGGGGGCTACAGTGAATTTCTTAACAATGTACTTTCTTCGTTTTTTTTAGATTTCTGCAATGAATATAACCTACTTTAATCAAGGCTAAAGAAAATCCTCAAAACCTGTGTTTACAAAGCTAGGAGAAATAAAACAGCTTCTTTTGTCATCTTATAGTGTTTGTATATTTAAGGTTTCTAAGCAGAGCGTGAACTTCTGAATTCATTTCCTCTTTCTGTGTTCTCTCAGTAGCAGCCACTCTAGACTTCATTTCCTCAGACTATAAATTTTCTCTTCCTCTTTCTTTCTTCCTTTCATTCATTCTTTCTTCTATTTCTTCCTCTCTTTATTTTTTCTCTCTTTCCTTTCTTTTTTGCTTTGGGATTACACTGAACTGGCTGTGTACAAAGCTCAGTCCTGACTCTGCATCAGGGATCACCCCTGGTGGGACTCAGGGGGACCACTGGGGTGTCTGAAATCAAACTCAAATCAGTTACATGCAAGACAAGTGTCCTACCCATTGTTATGGCTCCAGTCCTATTTTCTTCTTTTAAATTCCTGTGTCCACATTTTTTGACCTTCAATCTTCCCATTGCAATTCTTGATATTCAGCATCTTGCCTCATATTGTGCTGACAACATCTTTTCAGAAATGCTGACAGATTTTGGTTGTCATGCAAACTCACTGCCCCATACACCATACATCATCAGTGTGACACCTATCCCACTCTGCCCCACTACCTCTTGGTGAGCTTTCTTTTGGAAACACATGTGGATAAAATCCCTAAAGACTTTCAGGAAAACTGCCATCTGGAATTATTGAACACTGTCAGCATACTGCTGCATACAGATTTATTTGCAAGTGCCATCACGGGCACCAAACAGAGCCAGCTGAGAGCTGGCCCCAGGAGTTCTTTTAACTCTTCGACAGAGAAGTGGTATACAAATGGAAATAACCAGCAATGCCACTACTTTGAAGTGATACCATTTGAAGCTCACAGAACCTCTTGATCTCCATTAAACTTGTGAGAACAATACAAATATCCTGATGAACATATAAGCTTGTACTGACATTCTATTAACCTGTTGATCTTTCCATTAATTTGTGTTAGTGCACAGGATTTTCAAAAGCTCGCTTTATTAAACATGTTGAAAATATGGAAGATATATATATAAAGATAAAAATGTGCTTTTCTTTTAATAAATAATTTAATATATGGTATTACTAACCCCAAAACCAATTAAAAATAAATTATGAATGCTTCACAAAAATAATTATTGTTTCTACAATTTTTTATTGACTATTCTACTAAGAAATATGCAACCTTAAAGTGATGTGCTTTGGGCAGTTGAGAAATGTTTCTTATAAACTTAATGTGAGTGCATCAGAGACTGATTTGAACACCCAGTCTTCCCACTAGCCCTATTTCCCTTTCAGGATTTCATATTACTTGAAGCTGTACACATGAAACATTAGCCAAATGAGAAAGAAATTAGCACCTTATGAAATAATAAAGAATTGCAATGTCCTCAAGGCAATCATGGCCTAACATACAACTAGGAGACCTAATTGAAGCTCTCAGATATATTTTATTTTATTTTATGGCTTTGCTGTGTTTTTCCTAAATAGACAAACTTGGAGCAGATTTTCAATCCATTTACCAAGTGATACAAAAAGTAGGCTAAAAAAAATTAAATATAGAAAATATCTGAACAATAGGGCTAACTAATTAGTTTATATTTGATGCTACAAGCAACAGTGACAGAATTCATTTCCTTTTCTAGTATAAATGTTGTATGTGCAAAAGTAGTCAATAGAGGACACAGTAAAAAAAATTAAACATTTAAATTTTTGACCAAGGATATATCTCAAAGGACTGGAGGGATTGGAGTGCGTATTTGTTTGTTTGTGGGTTTTTTTTTTCTATTTTGTTTACAACCAGAGATACTCAGGAACTACTCCTAACACTGCTTGAGGGTCCACATGGGATGCCAGGGATCGAACCCTTATCAGCCACATGCAAGCCAACACCCAATCCTCTGTAATATCACTCTGGCCCCTGGAATGTGTGTTTGTACATGGGAGTCCCAGCTTTCATCTCTGGTACTGAATGAATTGGGAGAATCATCTGCAAAACAAGCACTGAGTAGAAGTCGAAGCTCCATTGTAAGTAGCTCTCCACAAAAGATTTTAAAAATCTTTCAGAACGATTTGAATTATACAGAAAATCCTTTCTGGCCATAGTGTAATTATATTAGAAAGATATAATAAAATATAACTAAAATATTTCAAAATCATGAAATATTAAACTTTTAACAAAATTACTCATCGATGATAAAATCAGAAATAAAATTAAAAAACCTTAAAAACTAAAAACAGAAAAAATATCCTTTGTATACGCATAGTATCTATAGAAAAACTGGTTGCAGATATTATGTTTATTTGAAATTAAAATAATACATTTTAACATAACACTCAGTTCCATAAAATAACATTTGAGTACACTTCACTCTCCATACCTGCAATTCTCTCTAGCCAGCTTTTCTCTTTTTATCATCATATAAATGATCTGTGATATTAGATTAATTTTAGGTTTACAAAACATAAAATATTTGAAAAAATGTCCACAAAAAATGTTATTACCATCAATTATAACAATTATTTGGCCAAAATAATTTTTAAGAGTTATCTATATGCTGAACATTGTGACTCAGGACTCTGGGTTCAACGGGACTGGGAGCAGAAATCCTCTGCCCATTTTCTCCTGTCTCTGGTGACCCAAATGTCATGCCCATAAGCCACTACTTGCTGGCACCAGATAGTCTCATCATTGGCCACCATCACATGACCTTTCCTCCTGGAAGGGAGAAACATGATATCCGCCATAGCCATGCCACTGGACCCCACGCCAGATTGTTTCACTCGGGGTGCCCCAGAATGCACATACACTTGGATGGCACAGCCGCATTTGTAGCCTCAAAACACATAATAGAAGAACTCCCTACCCATTTCTCAAGGGTACCACAACACATTTGATGGGGTTCAAATAGTAAGCAACCAATCATAGAGGGAAATATACATATGCATGCACATATATATATGTATTTCAGATATATATACGAAAGTTCACATCACTTAACCTTTAACAACATGTTAGTGATATCCTAAAGAAGGTCTTATTGGCCCCTGCCAAAATAGAACAATTTTCACACTCTTTCCTCTATGGATACTTTTTTGTAGCATTTTCAGTCATTTTTCATAACAAACAATACAAAATATATTATTTTAGTTGTGCTTTGGGACAGGGATTGGGGCTTGGGATGGGAATGTCCCAAATATGGTGGTGGAAAGGTGTAATGATGGTGAGATTTGTGTTTGAATATTAAATGTAATCAAATATTGTAAACTACCTTATAAAATAAAAATTTGAAAAAAATTACCAATAACAATATTCAAATACACAATACAGTATTTAGCTATGGTCACTATGATATAAATTTATAGATATATAGATATAGATATATCCCTAAGTCATATTTTTAAGTGGAAGTTTAATCTTTTGACTATTTTCCCATATTTTTCCCATTCACTAAGCCAATCACCAACCTGTTCTCTGCATATTTCTTTGTTGTTTAAAGCTTTCTGACTGAGTTTGGGATGAAAAACAACACCTACTATCAATATTGTCCTGTAAAGCGATAGCACATCGGTAGGGCGTTCGCCTTACAAGCAGCCAACATGGCCGACCCGAGTTCGATTCCTCTGCCCCTCTCGGAGAGCCCGGAAAGCTACCAAGAGTATTCGATATGCCAAACACAGTAACAACAAAGTCTCCAATGGAAACGTTACTGGGCCCGCTCGAGCAAATCGACGATCAACGGGAGGGCCTTTACCTTTTACCTTTACTAGTTAATTGATATATTAAAAGAATTTTCCCTCAGGAAGAACAAAACCTTTTAACATACAAGAACAAATTATTTATTTTATATAATTTACCAGCAGAAAAAAATTAGTTTATAAAAGTAATGACATTACTTTAGTAAAAAAAATAAAATTAGTAAAAAAAATAAAGTTAGTAAAAAAAATAAAAAAACTACTAGAAATCTAAAAAAAAGTTCATTCTATACATCTACCAAAAAAATCCCCCAAAGATTAATGAATAAAATAAAAGGAAAATGCAAATTAATGAAGTCAGAATGAAGTTTTATGCTATAAGATTTACTATTCCAAATTTAAAATTTTTTTCTCAAGTTAGTCTGTAAATTGCACTATCTATAAAATTGTAGCAATTTTTTGGTATGTAACAAGATGATTTTAAAATATATGAAAATGGATAAGGACAAAGATAACTGAGACATTTGTGAGCATCTACAACAAGTCAGACATTGGAATTAGTAAAAGAAAATAGTTAATAAAACTACAAACCAAAACTCTTAAGCTACAGTAAGATTATGGTAAGGATGCTTCAGAAACAAACAAACTAATTACAAAAAACATACAGAATCCAACAATAGGTATAATCACTCATTATAATCAATAATAGTCATTGACAGTCAATAATAGTAATTGATCCATAAGTTAGGTGAAGATAAATATGACTAAGAATAACTTGATAAATATGTAAGGTCTAAATATAAAAATACAAAATTTCTATGACATCTTAACGCATTTTTCTGAACTTAAAGTCCTAAACTATGTACATACAAAAATCACTAATCATACAGCAAAACTCGGATAAGCAGATACTATTGATAAACTGATCAAATAAATTATCAGAGGGGTTAAATATATAAAACAGGGTTTAAGGAATTTGCGCACAGGAGACCCACCCTACCCAGATAAATACCCCACTGGCAGACTTCCACTATCGACACTACTTCCACTACCCAGCCGTCGCCACACTCCAGGACACTTTCTGGACCCGCATGGCAGCTCCGGCCGAGACCCACGCACGACTGAAGACCCACAGAACAAGATAAGCGGAACTCTCTGAGACCTTGGACTCCAGGCTCTGCGGACCCAGGGACAGAGCTTCTCTGCTTGCTCCCACCAATCACAGGTGACAAAGGGATTCTAATCAGGAGCCCCACCCTACCCTGCTCTGTCTGCTTCCATCAACCACCCAGGGATCGAATTGCGCACAGGAGACCCACCCTACCCAGATAAATACCCCACTGGCAGACTTCCACTATCGACACTACTTCCACTACCCAGCCGTCGCCACACTCCAGGATGCTTTCTGGACCCGCGGGGCCGCTTTATGGCCGCGCGACACATCATAAGACATTAAATACCCATCTTCCGGAATTGTCGTACCGTATTTGATAAGGTTCAAATATGGTAACACCTACAAGGGTGATTAGAGGTTGCCCCAAAAGCCTCTATCCCTCTTGGAAAGACTGGCAAGCTACCGAGAGTATTCCGCCCACACGGAAGAGCCTGGCAAGCTATCCATTGTGTATTCAATATGCCAAAACCAGTAACTACAACTGGTCTCATTCACCTGACCCTGAAGGCTTCACCGACATGGCAGCACTGAGAAGGTTGAGAAAGGAGAGGCCGACAAAATCTCAAGGCCGACCTAGGCTGCCACAACGAAGGAAGACAAAAATAATCGTCTGTGCTTTCAATGCACGTACGCTAGCATCAGATGCATCCATTGAGGACCTGATGGCACAAGCGCGAATGATCAAGTACGACATCATTGGTCTGACCGAGACAAGAAGGCACGAATCTCACCATGCCGTTTTCGACACTGGAGAAGAATTGTTCCTCGGAACATGCGATAAAAGAGGTGTTGGAGGCGTCGGTGTCCTTGTCAACACAAACTTGGCCAAGAGCATTGATTCATTCTAATGCCTAACAACCCGAATCGGACGTTTACATTTGAATAGATGTGGCTCACTGCCTGCAGTTTCTATCTTCGTTGTCTACGCACCAACATCTCATTATGATGAAAGAGAAATCGAGAAATTCTACATGGAGCTAGAGAAGTTCTATAAAGAAGACCACACCTTCCACAAGATCATTGTGGGTGATTTTAATGCCAAGATAGGACCGAGAAGATCAGCTGAAGAACTTCACATCGGGACCCATGGCCTAGAATGGAACGAACAGGGTAAGAGACTGTCTGAGTTCATCATGTCGACCAAGACCATTCATGGTAACTCACAGTTCCAGAAGGCAGAATCTAAACAATGGACATGGGAGTCTCCCGGTGGACGATTCCACAACGAAACAGACCACATCATATTCAATCGACGGTTTTGCCTGACCGATGTCGCTGTTGTCCCAAAATTTCGAACGGGATCGGACCACCATCTCCTTCATGCAAAATTCTACTTCACAGAGCGGGGAGAAAGGGCTGCAAAGTTCAAAAAGAGAACTCCCAGAATGACCACCAACTGGGAACTCTTTGGTACTATTGCGGCAACATGGGAAGATGCCATTGTTGACAACACTGATGAGGAATACGATCAACTGGTTCAGCACCTCCATGAATGTGCGAGGAATGACAAGAGAGAGATAGCCACTAAAAATCGCCTATCTTTGAAAACTCTTGAGCTAGTTCGCCAGCGTGGTTTGGCGCATGCCTCAGGCAACCGCAAGCTAACGGTCGAGCTCGCAAAGCAGTGCAGAGATGCGATCAAGGAAGACCTCAAAGAGAGAAGAGCAGAAGTACTGGTAGATGCAGCAGAAGCCAGGAAAAGTATTTGTAACGCCTGCCTGTCCTTCGCCAACTACAAGACCAAGATGACTGCCCTCCGACGTCCTGATGGATCCATCACATCCTCCAGAATGGCAATGGAGAAGATTATCCATGACGGCTACTCAAATCTCTTCGATAGCCATGTCCACTTGCCGACATACCAAATTCCACAGGATGGATATGTCGTTCCCAACGTTCTCCCTTCCGAAATCCGACACGCCATTTCGTCGGTAAAGAAACAAATAGCACCCGGCCCAGAGAAGGTCAGACCTGAACACCTGAAGAACCTGCTGTCAGTACTCATCAATACACTGGCGCGGCTCTTCACTCGCTACCTGTCTGAATGCAAGGTTCTGTCCCAATGGAAAACCAGCAGGACCGTACTACTCTTCAAGAAGGGAGACATCCATGACATTGGCAACTATCGCCCGATCTGCCTATTGTCTGTCATCTACAAGTTGTTCACTCGAGTCATCCTAAATAGGATTGGCAGAACACTAGATGAAGGACAACCATGCAAGCAAGCCGAGTTCCGCAAAGGATTCAGCACCATCGACCATATCCACACGATAACCAAGCTCATTGAGGTTTCTTGGGAGTTCAAGATGCCGCTCTGTTTAACGTTCATTGATTTAAAGAAGGCCTTTGACTCTGTTGAGATGGAAGCGGTCATTGAAGCCCTAGCCAATCAGGGCATTCAAGCCCAATACATCAGGATCCTCCATGAGCTGTATTGCGGATTCACTACCAGGATCTCACCATTCTACAAAGAAGTGATCGTTGATGTCAAGAGAGGGGTGCGGCAGGGTGATACCATTTCACCAAAACTCTTCAGTGCCACCCCCGAGAACATCATGCGACAACTGGAATGGGAAGGAATGGGAGTGAAGATAGATGGTCGGCAACTACACCACCTCCGCTTTGCTGATGACATTGTTTTAATAACACCAAACATCAGCCAAGCGGCACAAATGCTGGCCGACTTTGACCGTGAATGTGGAAAGGTAGGACTACAGCTGAATCTTACGAAGACAATGTTTATGAGAAACAGCCTCGTTCCTGACACCCCATTCGCTCTCAATGGAACGACCATCTCCGAATACAACAGCTATGTGTACCTAGGTCGAGAGGTCAACATGACAAATGACCTGGCACCTGAGCTGTGCAGGAGGAAGAGAGCGGCTTGGAACGCCTTCAAGAACGTCGAAGAAATAGCTAAGAGGACGAAGAACCTCCGGCTCTGGGCACATCTCTTTGATTCCACTGTTCTTCCTGCATTAACATATGCCTCAGAGACCTGGGCCCTATGCAAACAAGATGAGAACGCTATTCAGGTCTCCCAAAGAAGAATAGAAAGAGCTATGCTTGGAATATCACGTTTCGCTCAAATGAGAGAAAGAATCCGGAGTTCTGACATCCATCGATGATCAAGAATCAGGGACGCTGTCTCATTTGCCAAGGTGTCGAAAATCAGATGGGCTGGTCACATAATGAGATTTAAAGTCGACCGCTGGACTAGAGCTGTTACCGACTGGATTCCACGGGATGTCAAAAGAAAGCATGGCCGCCCACCTACCAGATGGTCAGACTTCTTCGTCAAGATCATGAACGATCGGTTTGAGGCTCTTCATGTTCCCGGAGCGAACAGATGCCATTGGGCTACACTAGCACGCGACAGGGACAAATGGATTCGTTACTGGTGCCTGCTCGAGCAAATCGACGACTAACGTGAAGTTAAGTGATTAAGTGGTTAAGGAATTTACCTTGCATTGTGGTGACCCAATTCAATCTTTGGCACTGTGCATGATCCCAAAGCATGGTCAAGATGTGAACTCTGAACAAGAGCTAGGAATAGCCCCTGGCACCTCTGGATGTGGTCCAAAGCCTAGGAATAATAATAAAAGAAAATGTCAGATATATCTAAATCACACAGCACAGGAAGTTACATGTACCTTCACAGACCATTTGTATATTGGCAGGGTATTTGCCTGGCACATGGCAAATCCACTGGGTTCTATCCCCATCATCCCATCTGGTCCCCAAGCACTACCAGGAGTAATTCTTGAGTGCAGAGCTAGGAGTAACCCTTGAGTATTGCTGGGTGTGGTCACAAAACAAACACCCCTTCCCCCGCCCCCCCCAAAAGCCTAACTGCTATTTTTACCATTTAACAGTTACCAGCATCTAGATTAATTTATTAAATATATTTATATCAGCAATAAGGTGATCTTGATAATATTTCTATTCAATAATAATGAAGTAGTCATATAGTCTTAATGGAATAGTGCACTGAAGAGTTTCTTCCTTTTAACACTATCTATGTCACTGACATCAGAGGCTTTCAATTGAATGAACAGAATAAAACTTAGAAGACCATTTCTGTTCCATCTTGGCAAAATTTTATTTTTATAATATTTTTCTCTGTAGCCTGGATTTTCTATCATGGGCATTTGTATTTAAAATAAAGCCTAAAGAAATTAAAAATACATAAGTGTCATGTTCTCTTTTTCGCTTTTCTGGAAAGGCTGATTCTCTCTTTGATATGCCCACTACATCAATACATATTTCCCTCACCACAAGGTGAGGAAGAGAACAGCCAGAAAAAAAAACATTCAAACTAGACCATGATGAAATCAAAATAAGTTAAGGCTTGTTCTCTTGCACAAGTCTAGAAATTTTATAAGGTGTAGAAGGCACAGGAAGTCTTTCTGCCTCCTGATTTGTTCTTTCCTCCATCTGAAATAAGAAACCTGAAGTTTCACAAGGGACTTAGGGTAAGCATAAAGCCCTAGCACACTCCATGACTCTGTTGTCCAAAGTATCTGGGATACGCGTTGTAGCACTGTCCTCCCATTGTTCATCTATTTGCTTGAATGGGCCCAGTAACATCTCCATTGGAGATTTATTGTTACTGTGTTTGACATATCAATACGTCACAGGTAGCTTGCCAGGCTTTACTGTGGGGGCGAGATACTCTCGGTAGCTTGCCAAGCTCTCCGAGAGGGGCGGAGGAATTGAACTCGGGTCGGCTGGGTCAGCCGTGTGCAAGGCAAACACCCTACCCACTGTGCTACCTCTCCACCCTGGGTCCAAGAATCATGGAAAATTTAAATCACTAAGACAAAAACAAAACAAAACTCTCCCTCTCTCTGATACCTCACTCCCCTTAATTTCAGCTTTTGATGGGTTTTCCAATGAAGAAAACAGGGCACTTCCTGAAGGGAACAGGAACAGCCTCCTGCCTGGGAGGTGAGTGCTGGGATAACCACCCCCTGTCCGGGAGATGAGTGCTGGGACAGCCTCCTGTCCGGGAGGTGAGTGCTGGGACAGCCTCCTGCTTGGGAGGTGAGTGCTAGGATAACCACCTCCTGCCCCGGAAGTGATTGCTGAATAACCACCTCCTGCCCGGGAGGCGGGTGCCAGGACTACCTCCTTCCCGGGAGGTGGAGGCCGTCCACTGGTGGCAGAAAAGGCAGCACCAGCTCGAGCTGGGCAAACAGGGAGAAGTGGTCAGAGGGGATGAGCGGGCGTAGGCAGCCACCAATGTTGTTCTCCATGAGCCAGTGGTGGTCCAGGGGGCCCAGCATGCCCACGGTCTTCAGCTGAGGCTTTGAGTGGAAGCTATAGTCCACGATCCCCTTGAAATCAAATGTGTAATTGGTGTAAGGCATGAGGCCCTGCTCGTCTGCACTCTTAAGCCTGAAACCGTGGGTGATACGCCAGGGGGCTGTCCCAAATTTCCCACTGCAGCTGAACTTGGTGAGACTCTCATTGTACCTCAATTCCTTAAAGTCTTTATGATTGGTCTCTACTCCCCCATTGTTCAGGTACTCCACAACACCAGAGTCGGGCAAGGAGTTATGAATCAACCAATTTCCTTGTTTATCAAAATGTTTCTCCTGTGAGTTACTTTGGTCCTAGCCTTAGTGGTCTCAGAGATGCTGAACTAACATGGCAACTCCAATTTACAGTTTTCCTCTGTCTATATCTTCCCAGGTCCAGAAATGTTCCCGCTGCTCAGTATCTTGCTATTTTTACAAATCCACCCTTTCCTGTGGGCTGGAGCGATAGCACAGTGTGTAAGGCGGTTGCCTTCCACATGGCCAACCTGGTCGGCCCAGGTTCGATTCCTCCACCGCTCTCGGAGAGCCCAATCTACTGAGAGTATCTTGCCCCGACGGCAAAGCCTGACAAGCTAGCTACCCGTGATGTATTTGATATGCCAAACACAGTAACAGGTCTCACAATGTTATTGGGTCTGCTAGAGCAAATCGATGAACAATGGGAAGACAGTGCTACAGTGTTACACTTTCCTGTAAATTCAGTTCGGCTCACAGTTCTGCTCTGATGTCTTTAGCCTCATGCCTGGGTACAGGAATTATTTCTCCAGAATTTACTACAGAGCTAATAAAGGCAGTAAAAGCTTCCTCTTTATTGCATTTCTTAAAGACTGAATACATCCCTATCAATCCTACGACAATCCCAACCTACCAGACGCCAATTGGGCTTTGCACCTCATCAACTTGGGTTGCCTTAGTGAACTAATGAAAACAGACAGATCTGAGGAAGAAAGATGAGTTTTTTTTCCCTGTCTTTCTTAAAAAGTATGGCCACTAGGAGACCAATGGCTATCTAAAAAGAAAATAAAGGACTGGAGTGATAGCACAGCAGGTTGGGCATTTGCCTCGCAGGCAGCCCGACCTGGGTTCAATTCCCAGCATCCTATATGGTCCCCTGAGCATGGCCAGGAGTAACTTCTGAGTACATGAAACAGGAGTCACCCCTATGCATCGCTGGGTGTGACCTAACAAAAATAAATAAATAAATAAATAAATAAATAAAAATAAAACAAAACAAAACAAAAACAACCCAGGGGTTCTCTAAGGAGAAAAGGCAGAAATAAGCACACTCAACCTTGTCTGATTATACTTCCCAGCCAGGTCTATGTGTATTGTGCTATGAGCACATCTCTCTTCTATGTTGGACCTCCTAGACTGTCATTGTCCCTCAACAACTAGCCTTGCCACATCTCCTGCGTGCCTTTACAATCTGCATTTTCTACAGTTGCTGAAAGAATGGCAAGTGACTTTTTTCATTGCTCTTCACAGGAGTGGTAACTGAGTCTTTCCAAAGGTAATTAACCTACATCAGACACAAAGGAGCAGCAATAGACTTAATAGAAAGTATTCAACACTCCTGACCCTTTTTCTTCTGATCTATGCTTCAATTATTAACCTGGGCTCTCCTGAAAAGGATATATGTGGCTCTTATCAACCAATTCTGTGATAGTGAGCAGGCTTTTAGTTTTATTTATATAGCCAAAACACACCATAATTTTTTAATACTGCTCAGCTCAACTCAATTAATTGTTCAAGTTACAGTACTCCTAATTTTTATCCAGTTAATTAACGAGAGAATAATCCAAATACATTTCAAATTATAAATCTTTTATGATTTGAGAGATTTTATATAAATGTACATTGACAGTGTTAATTTAAAGCAAATATCAAAGATAATTAAACATTCTCAAGGTAAGGGGGGGTGAGTTATTGGATTCTTATAGATTCAACCACCAATCATAAACAGCTCTAAATAGAAATATTTTGCTATTTTTTAAATTTTTTTATTCTTTGGGAAATATCTAAGAACTATGAAGTGGGTAAAAAAATGTGTGCATAAAACATTTGTATTCTTTACTGTGTAAACACTAATTTGTTTATTGAAATAGTACATTATTAAATATTTATTAAATAAATTAACATTTTGCTGAGCTTCCCCCAAAATCATTAATAAAGGTACAGGGCTGTTGGGATTGCCAGGACTTACGATGGTTTCTCATGTCTGTCTTCCAATTGTTTGCTAGGTATTTATTCACCAAGCACCATCCCCCAGAGCTTAATCTATCTATGCAGCTATTCTTTGAAAAGCTTGTGAAGTGAAAGGCTTTGGAAATCACTGAACTTTCCTTGAACCAAAGGGCTCATGTTGTCTAATTCTCTTATTTTACAAATGAGTCTGAAAAGAGGGTTAGTGACTTGTCCAAGACCTCGGAACTAGCATTATCTTTTTACATAAATAGAAAGAGGAATTTGTTTTAAACCTGGAGGACCATTACTCGAAAGATTTTAATTTCTTTAGGAAGAATTTGGAGCTCTAAACGCAGATTTCCAAGTCTGAATAACAAGTATAGTTTATGTTTTATACAATTATCTTGGTACTTCAGTAAATTTTACCAAATTAAAGAAAATCAATAAAAGCAAACCTCCACACCAGCTCTGTATCAAAACTGAAGAAAGAAAAATGATTTTATTTTTTATTTTTATCGAGTCATTGTACATGACAAAGTTATTCACAATTGAGCTTTAGGCAGACAACGTTCCAACACTTATCCTTTCATTAACGTCCACTTCCCTCCACCAAGAGAACGATTTTTTTTATTTGTAGAGCTGTGTTCCACAAACCCCACAATACTCTGAATCACTTGCAGAACAAGCTAACGCAAACAATAAATAGGCAAAGCAGGTAAACAGAAACAGCAGAGGTGAAGAAGTACACACCACAGGGAAGGCAGTAAACCTATCCTCTCTGCTGGAAAATGAGCAGAACACATTCAACAGCGGAGCATATGCAGCCTCACGACACTGCTCCCAGGTATTGTGTAAATGAGAGGCAGCACACAGTGATGACATCCTTGGAAATCTCAACTTGTCTCTTGGTTCAGATCGAAAGTAGAAAGCATACATTTTCTTTCTTATTTCTCTGCTTTGGTTAATTCGAGATAATACAATGTGTTCCCTAGTCGTCTCACACAGGACATAAAGAAGAACATTTTCTCTATGCATTTTCAGATTACTTCTTATTTTTTTGCTATAAAACATATATTTTTCTCTGCTATTACTCAAGTTATAAGCCCAAATGGTGGATGCTTAAAAACTCTGTGAGACAAGTTTTAGTTCTATGGACTTTAGTTACGTGATTGGGTGTCCTATAAACAAATATTGTGATTCTGAAGAGAGCTATTCCAGGTAGAAAATTTTTCACCAAATTTTTCAAAGACTTAGGGAGCCTGATTTTTAAATAAAACCCAACACACTGAAAACACAATATATAACAATTAAACATGTCAACCTGCCATTTCCTGTTACGAATTAGGGATAATCTATGTGAGAAGAGTGATGCACTTTTTGGTTTTGTCTTTGTTTTGGTGAGGGATCTGGACACACCCAGCAGTAGTGTTTAGGGATCACTCCCTGAGGTGCTCAGGGGACCCTATGTGGTGCAGAGACCCGAACCAGGGTCAACCATATTCAAGGGAAGTACTACATCTCTAGCTCCATACACAGTTATTATTATTAAAATGTGTTAGTATAATTTTCAAGGTAAATGGAACAATCACCCATTTGTAACCTCCATATTTTGTGCTAAATTATAAGCTTTGTGCAATCTTCTATTATCATGATTACACATGAAAGCAGTTATGCAGTATGAAGTGAGCAGTTTGATAATTACAACAGAATTTTTTTTTCCACTATAGAGGCTGTTCGTATTCCTAGAATGAGCACATGCCATTGGTTGGGCTACACTAGCATGCGACAGGGATGAATGAAGATGTTGCTGGCATCCAATCTAGCAAATCGATGAGTAAAGGGATGTCAAGTGATCAAGTGATCAAGTGATAGAGGATGGACCACACTTGGCAGTGTTTGGGGGATACCCTCTGGTTCTCTGCTGGGAATCACTTTTGAGTGAGCTCAGGATTGATCCAGGGTTGGCTACATGCAAAGTAAGATCTTTAATCTATTGTACTATCTCTCTGACCCTGAAATAGATTTCAATTATTGTGGAAAAATATTTTATTCCCAAATTTTCTCTTCTCATTTAGGGTATCTGTATACACAAATTTGAGATCATTGCCATAATTTAAATCAGAAACACACATGCTCTTTTGCTTCTTGCTCTTTTATTCACTTAGCATAATTTCATAAATCTTTACTCCATATATTCATATCTATTAAATGAACCAGTTCTAAGGTAAAATAAATAGCAGATGTTTTAGCCCGATTTTCTTTAAGCCTCATAATTATTGTCTTAATGGCTACATAATATTCAAACATATTTAAAACATAATTTAATTTTCTAATTTTGATTGGTGAACATTGGCACTGATTTTCATATTCCAGCCTAGGTAAACATGTAGTTAAGATATATATAATAATCCTTTTCATCTTTGGATTGTTTCCCTAGAATATATTTCCAAGAATAGGATATTATTGTACCAAGGAATATTCTCTCTAAAAACAAACTGCCAACACACTTTGCATTTTAAATTGCTAGCAGCAGTTTGTGATTTTGCTGTTTTTCTGTATCCCCATCAATATAGGGTATTATCTTTTTTAACTTTTTCTAGCAGTTACTAGAACAATTCTTTGTTCTGTATTGGGTTATTTTATTGAATAATTACTGAGAGTGAGTTTTTTTCTTTTTCGTCTTGAACAAATTGTAGTTCAGTGTATTTTAATGTAGGTTTGTTGAACACTTTTTGATACCAAGTACTGTCCTGGGGGCTGGCAAGTACAATAATGAATAAAGCATGATTTTGACCTTGAGGAACTCACTAAATAGGGTATATTTCTAAATCCTTTATTAATGTATAATGAAAAGTTATTTCTTTTCTTTCTTGACAATCGTCATTTGCACTGAAGCTATCATTTTTGCAAGGTTACCTTTTAAAATAAACATTAGTCTATAAATGAGCATTAAAAAATAAAAATATAAAAAGCATTCATTATAATAAAGGCCTATATACTCACTATCGATAGATGTCAAATATCAAATTTATTTATTTTGTTGCATTAAGTCTTTTTACTTTACAAAATGTGCTATATTTTGTAGTCTTTTGTTTAGGTTTTGCCTTTTCTTTCCCACTTCCAACTCTTCCGTTTTCCAAACAAGCAATCTCACTAATCTGATTTTTATTATTCCAGTTCAGCAAACAATTAAATTTTGAAATGAATTTTTATTAATATATTTTTGTGTGATTTTTAATACAGATCATATATTAGTTATGTCACTTTTCAACTTTCCTTTTTAGTCTGCAAGAAAACTATGTAGTCATGTAAATTGCTAGTTTATTCTTACTTGCTATAACACAGCATATTTAGTATAATATACATAATAATTATAACACAGGAATGTAATATTTCTATGTAAATATATATTTATTTATAATGTTTATATAATATTTATGCATCATATTTATTCTCCTGTCACTTGACATATAGATCTTGTTTTCTTTTAGAAGGAAAATAACTTGTGTTATAATAAATATCCTCTTCTTACATCTAAGCTGTAGCCACATACCCTGAAGTGAAAATGCTAGTTTATAAACTCCGAACTTTTTCAGTTTTATTGGGTACTATAACCACCAACTTACAATCTCCTCAGCAATATGCAAGAATTCATGCTTTCTGGAATCCTCTGTCACCATACAGAAGCACATAAATGATATTATTATCTACAAAATCATGTTCTTTTTTATTAGAAGTAGGAATTAACATCTTTTCAAATGTTTACTTGGGTTTGTCAGTCTGCAAATTGTCTAGTCATATAACTAGACTAGTTTTTCTATTTCATTCTTTACATGAAGTTGGTAATTATAAGGTTAATGATGATGATGATGATGGGGTGATAAAAGGATATGTTTATTGACTTAGAGCAACTGCTTTTAATGATTTATATGTATTGAAAGAATCTTTGGAGAAGTGATAAGAAACACAGCGGTAGGGCATTTGCCTTGCACGCAGCCAACCCGACTGAGCCGGGTTCGATTCCTCCACCCCTCTCGGAGAGCCTGGCAAGCTACCGAGAGTATTCAATATACCAAACACAGTAACAACAAAGTCTCCAATGGAGACGTTACTGGGCCCGCTCGAGCAAATCGACGAGCAACGGGAGGACAGGATAGACAGATACATATAAAGAAAGCAGAACAATCATAGATTAGAGAATCAATGAATGCTAGAGTGAGAATTCAATCCTAAATGGTCAGTTTCTAAATTGTAAATATACTGCAAGTACTGTCATTCACACCATGTTAAAAATTTAGACTTATAAGAAATTAGAACTCATAATTTTTACAAACTGCTTAATATTTGTATCTTCTTACGAAACATAATAGGCAAGACAGATGAAAAATAATTCTAATTATTAAGCGTATTTCTATACTTACAAATGTGACGAATTCATTAAAAAAAAAACAGTGAGTAGAGATTCTCCAGCATGTAATCAACCCAGGTTCAATCACAGGCATTCCAAATAGTTTTTGGAGCTCCTCCATGAATGATCCCTGAGTGCAGAGGACTAAATTCTGAGCATCACCACGTGTGGCCCTCCAAAACAAAATAAAACCAAAAAAAGAAAACATTTTAAAGGCATAAAATTCTATAAAGTACAGAAATATAGTTTTATGGGTAAGGAAGGCATTTTCCATGCCTGCAGCTGACCTTGGTTCAATCTCCAGCACCAGATATTGTCTCCAAGCACTGCCAGGAGTTATTCCTGAGCATAACTAAACCTTGGACACATATAGGCATGGTACAACACACCCTCCCTGTTAAAATTTGCTTTATATGCCTATACCCAGTTGTTAAACTTTAATACATTTTTAAAATAATTCTTACATTTCATTAGTAAAATATTTTTCTTTTTCTAAATTCATTCTTAACTATTCTTTCTAATCCTAATAAATAGAATTAAAATATTTGTAGTAAGAATTCATTTAACTATAAAGTGACAATAATAAATCCATTTAAAATATTACAGTAAGTAATTATTGTATCACATTAAACCAAACTGGATGAATACTCAGTTCCACTGGTTCTAACAAAATAGACTACTATATACTTGAGACGAGCTAACTCACTAGAAAACAAAAGACAAACTTGTTGAACTAAAATGAATATGACTTCAAATTCAACTAAAGGCAAAATCAACAGTGATTTCTCAGAGTTCGTCAAAATAAACAAAAACTATTTATAGATAAATTCTGTCAGCCAAGCAACACTGACTAAAAACTTTTCTTCTCAGACATGTATAGAAAGTAATTTTCCTTACTGGGTGTGTTCACCAAGATACAGACTTAAAATGTTAACTGTTGGGGCTGGAGCGATGTTACAGCGGATAGAGCATTTGCCTTGCATGAAACCGATCGGGGTTCAATTCCCAGCATCCCATATGGTCCCCTGAGCACCATCAGGACTAATTCCTGAGTGCAGAGCCAGGAGTGACCCCTGAGCATCACCAGATGCGACCCAAAAAGCCAAAAATATATTTTTTAAATAAAATCTTAATTAACTGTTAAAGTGAACATAAGCAGTGCCTGAAGTCTCTTAGGATAATGCAACAGAAGAATGGTTTTAGTGAGCTAAACTCACATATCTGACTGTTTTTCGTACTTTAGAAGAGCCAAGCCAGAGGGAGAAGAAATAGTACAACAGCACTGCACTTGTCTTGCACATGCCTGACCAGGGTAAAATTCCTGGCTCCCCAAATGGTCCCCGAGTCCTACTAGGAATTACTCCTGTGAGCAGAAACAAAAGTAAGCCCTGAGCACAGCTTCGAGTAGCCAAAAACAAACAACAACAACAACCACAATCAAAAGGGACAAACCAAATTCCAAGGTCTCAGCCCTTTGGCTTTTGAAATTTCACTGAAACTTCTCCACTGGAAACTTCTCTATCATGACATAATATACCTTCTCTAGCAAGACATTATCTAAACAGAAGGTACTCACTCCAGTTCAATCCAAATAATTCCTATGAAGGAGCAATCTTTTAATTTGAAATAGAAGTAACACATGAGATCCTCACTACCCTTTAATACTATTTTTTGAGTATTTCTAGGTACTTACTTAACAAGGTTCTAAGGGAATAGCATAGTTGAAAGTAAATGTCTCAAAAGATAACTGAGAAAACAAAAGAGTACAGAGGAGTTTCCCAAAATGTGTTTTCTTTTGAAATTTCTAAATGCTATTAATGGGACTCCATTAGGAAGTATAGTGCATTGCAACCTGTTCTTCAGAAAGTCTTCAGATAAACTGCTATTTTAAAAATCTTAATGGGCCTTCCCGCCCTGCTGAGGTCAAGAGTTGCCCCCATGAGCCACTTTCCGGCACAACCATGGCCCCAGAGGCACACAAACCAATCTCGTAACTATGCGGCTTTTGGCAGAAATCTCTCCAGACTTAATTAGTAAAATATCAGAAATACAAAATCATGACATTATATGGTCTTCATAACCAGCAATCACTTGATCACTTGATTCCCCATTATTCATCAGTTTACTCGAGCGGGTGCCAGTAACGTCTCCATTCATCCCTGTTGCGTGCTAGCGTAGCCCAATGGCATCTGTTTGTTCTAGGAACATGCAGAGCCTCAAATGATCATTCAGGGTCTTGACGAAGAAATCTGACCATCTTGTAGGTGGGCGTCCACGTGATCTTTTGACGTCCGGTGGAATCCAGTCAGTAATGGCTCTAGTCCAGCAGTTGTCTGTAAATCTCATTACATGTCCAGCCCATTTGATTTTTGATGCCTTGGCAAATGAGACAGCGTCCCTGATTCTTGAGCATTGACGAAGATCAGAACTCCGGATTCTATCTCTCATTTGAGTGAATCATGATATTCCAAGCATAGCTCTTTTGATTCCTCTTTGAGAGACCCGAATAGCGTTCTCATCCTGTTTTTGTAGGGCCCAGGTCTCTGAGGCATATGTTAGTGCAATAAGAACAGTGGAATCGAAGAGATGTGCTCATAGCTGGAGGTTCTTTGTCCTCTTAGTTATTTCTTCAACGCTCTTGAAGGCATTCCAAGATGCTCTCTTCCTCCTGCGCAACTCAGGTGCCAGGTCATTCATCATGTTGATTTCTCGACCTAGGTATATATAACTTGCATTCGGAGATGGTGGTTCTGTTGAGACTGGATGGAGCGTCAGGAACGAGGCTGTTTCTCATAAACATTGTCTTTGTAAGATTCAGCTGTAGTCCGACCTTTCCACACTCACGGTCGAAGTCGTCAGCATTTGTGCCGCTTGGCTGATGTTTGGTGTTATTAGAACAATGTCATCTGCAAAGTGGAGGTGGTGTAGTTGCCGACCATCTATCTTCACTCCCATTCTTTCCCATTCTAGTCGTCACATGATGTGGACGTGGCTATTAAAAAGATCTGAGTAGAAGTCATGAATAATCTTCTCCATTGCCCTTCTGGAAGATGTGATAGATCCATCAGGATTTCGGAGGGCAGTCATCTTGGTCTTGTAGTTGGTAAAGGACAGGCAGGTATTACGAATGCTTTTCCCAGCTTCTGCCGCATCTACCAGCACTGCTGCTCTCCTGTTTTTGAGGTCATACTTGATGGCTTCTCTGCATTGTTTTGCCAGCTCGGTTGTTTGCTTGCGGTTGCCTGAGGCATGTGCCAAGCCATGTTGGCGAATAAGTTCAAGAGTGTTCAAAGAAAGGTGGTTTTTTGTGGTTATCTCTCTCTTGGCATTCCTCTCACAATCATGGAGGTGCTGAATCATTTGATCATATTCCTCATCAGTGTTGTCAATGAAGACCTCTTCCCATGTTGCCGCAACAGAGCCAAAGTGCTCCCCGTTTGTGGTCATTCTGGGAGTTCTCTTCTTAAACTTTGCATCCTTTTCTCCTCGTTCTGTGAGGTAGAATTTTGCACGAAGGAGACGGTGGTCCGATCCCGTTTGGAATTTTGGGACAACAGCAACATCGGTTAGGCAAAACCACCGATTGAATATGATTTGGTCTATTTCATTGTGGAACTGTCCACCGAGAGACTCCCATGTCCAATGTTTAGATTCAGCCTTTTGGAACTGTGAGTTACCATGGAAGGTCTTTGTTGACATGATGAACTCAGACAGTCTGTCACCCTGTTCGTTCCATTCTAGGCCATGGGTCCCGATGTGGAATTCATCGGCTGATCTTCTTGGTCCTATTTGGGCATTAAAATCACCGACAATGATCTTGTAGAAGGTGTAATCTTATTTATAGAACTTCTCCAGCTCCATGTAGAACTTCTCAATTTCTCTTTCACCATAATTGGATGTTGGTGCATAGACAACAAAGATAGAAACTGCCAGCAGTGAGCCACATCTATTCAAGTGTAATCGTCCGATTCGGGTTGTTAGGCATTCGAATAAATCAAGAGAACCAGCAATAGAAAACAAATTATTTCACAATGCCTTTTCAGCGCGTCTGATTGTTGGGGAAAATTCCAAATAATAATGGTACATCTTTTGTCGAAATAATCAATGTAATCAAAGTAGAGAGTTAAGTGGAAATCATCTGCCTCACAGGCATCAGGAGAGGTGGGATGGGGGTGGTATATTGGGGTTCTTGGTGGTGGAAAATATGCACTGGTGAAGGGATGGGTGTTTGATCCTTGTATGACTGAGACCTAAACCTGAAAGCTTTGTAAGCTTTCTCATACAGATTCAATAAATAAATTAATTTTTAAAAAATTTTTAAAAAATAAATAAAAGCCTTAATGGGGTAAAATTTATAGATATCAATAAATAAATCATTAGGATTTAATATCTAGAATAGTAGCAATTATCACTAATAGTTTATTGTATCCATGAAAATCACCAATAGTTGAAAGTTATTATCACACCAGCAACACACACACACACATTCACATACCCATGCACACAAAAAGAGAAGAGAGGGGAAAAAAATGCCTCAACTATATGATGACGGATGGTAACTAGGATCAATGTGGAAATCACTTTGTATAAAATATATATATATATGTATATATATATATCAACTTCGTGCCATACACCAAAAACTAATAAAAGTCTATATTCAATTTTTCATCAATACATTTTTAAATAAACTCAAAGTCAGTCTCTGAGATATTATCCAGCGCAAAAAATGTGTTTGCCTTGCTGGGTTTACCATGAATGAGCACTATAATAACAAAATGACTACTAACAAATAAGAAGAAATTTCACTTTGATGGGATGAAATATGTGTAAATAGGGTACAAGCTCTTGAACAGTGTGATTGGCAAGGTACAAGGTAGCAAAGGTTGAGACCCACTGACAAGGGTAGATCAGAATGGTATGCAACTAATTATTTCTAATTAGAAAAACCCTCCAAAGTATGAGACACAGGTTTAAAAATGTTAAAAATTAAATACACTTTGTCATAAGTAATCATGTTGAGTGTTGCTTTTCCTGATGAGGTGTAATCAGGATGTAATGGGGAAACACACTGAAGTTAGCAGCAGAAGTCCTGCTTTGAGTTCCGCTCTGCCACTTATTAGCTCTGTGATGTATATGAAATTTGTAATTTTATAGTTCCTTATAAATGGAGGGCATTATTAGCATCTAGGACAATCATGGAATTGGAAGCACACACTCAGGACACCAGAATTCTTATATATTCCTCCAAATAAAATGCGCAGAATCTTTTAAAGCTTATTGATATGCTTCTCTAATTTGGGGCTAAAATGAATAAAGCTACTATGCACATTTTTGTTCACTTAGTTTTTTGTAGATAGATTTCTATGACGTATATTTTCACTTTTAATGAGTTTCTAATTTTATTAGATTTTATTGGATTTCATATTTTTCTAACTCTTACAGGTGCCAACTTCTGACCCAGATTTCAGTTAGGACTCACATATATATTTTTTCAGTACCCCAAAACACCAATTTATTTTTATTTAAAAAAATTTTTTTAAATACTATTGAAAATCATAGGAGCATCTGTAGATTGACTTTCTTTTTAATAATGGGGAAAAAGGGCACTTTAAACAATGAAAAGTCCACATACTTGTTAGAATGCTTATTGCATCATTTTTCATTATAACTCCAAACTGAAAAAAATGCAAGAGTGTGAATAATTACATCATGAGATATTCCTATTATTGAATGCACCATGAAACAATGAAGCAGTATTTATAACAGTAAAAAAATGAAAAGACATTATGCTGAATGAAAGAAACCAGGAATAGAAGAATATTTACTGAAGAGCATTGTTATGTCTTTAGACAATTATTTTAGAACATTATTGAAATAACATTGATTTATAGAATTATGAACATTTTAGTTATGCAAAATTTACCTTAAAGTTATATGAAATTTTGCCGAGAGATGATATAGCAGGTTAGGTGCTTGCCTTATATGTTGCCAAATTGTGGTAGATTCTTGGGACACCTTCGGGTCACCCAAACTTCACCAAGAGTGATCCCTAACCTAAGTGCAGATCCAGGAGTAAGTCCTAAGCACTACTAAGTGTGACCCTCCAAACAAATCCCAAATACCCCAGCACTCTCCAATATGAAATTTAAGAACAAGAAACAACTAATTGAGTTTTTACCTTTGGGTATGATATGTTAAGAGTGTGGTTATGCCTATAAGAAATAATGCTAAAATTTTTTTATTTCTCATTGAGTAGAGGCTAAGTAAATGTAGGAATATAAAAATTAGCATCTAGATATCACAAATTTAATGCATTTAGATATTGTTACCAATATGACATCTAAATTCAGATTTCTTTATTCATATTGCATTTATTTTCTCAGACATCAATGATGAAGTTGTCCTTTTACTGAGAATGAATGAACTGATGAAGTTCAGCTCCTTACTGAATGAACTATTGTCAGTGAATGGAGCATCTATGGTTGGTTGTCCTCTGATAGTTCCTTGGTATCAGGAAAGACATTTGTGGGTGGAATAACTATCAAGTGATGAGTGTCCTGAAGGAATAATAAGAACCTAATACAGGAGTTCACGGAAGGAAGTACTACTTATCTGAGACATTAAGTAAGACCTGAATTAAACTGGAAGAAGAGCAATTTTTCCAGAAAGGAAAAGCACTATGAAAACCATGAGGCAAGAAAGTTCTTCTTAGCACTGACACAGATACTTCTGGATCTGAGAGATTTAGAGGAAACTAGTAAAGTAAGACAAACTCAGAAGTGTTATCAGCCAGTGAAAATAAAGTGATTCTGATACACCTAACAGAATCAAAGTAAAGTAAAAGCCCTCCCGTTGTTCATCGATTTGCTCGAGCGGGGCCCAGTAACGTCTCCATTGGAGATTTTGTTGTTACTGTGTCTGGCATATCGAATACGTCACGGGGAGCTTGCCAGGCTCTGCCGTGTGGGCTCGATACTCTTGGTAGCTTGCCGAGCTCTCCGAGAGTATTTCGCCCGCACGGCAGAGCCTGGCAAGCTCCCCGTGACGTATTCGATATGCCAGACACAGTAACAACAGAATCAAGTTAAAGATTATTTCAAATTTACTTGCAATTGATATAGTCTTATATCAATATCCAACTGATTATTTTATAGTGGTTGTTTTGTAATAAAATACAAGATTATTTTGAACTGTTATTTTGAAATGGTATTTAATAGCCTATATATTCCCAGGTGTCTTCATAACTAAATGTGTGGCAACATTGAAAAACAACAGCAACGAAAATTGAGTTAACTTGAGTGAACTGACAGCATAAGCTAACATGGTTTGTGAAGTAGAGTTTGCTTGATAGTCAACCTCTGGCATGTGAGAAAATTACACATTTATTTAAATCACATTCCAACAAACAGGCCTGAAAGGGTTTTGAAAATGATTCTCAAAATTTGTGTGAAGCCGTGTAAAACTCAGTTTGAATACAGTGACATAGTCAAAGGCCTCTGAGTTGAATTCTAATTTGGAGAGTTTAAATCTATAGCTTTGAAAACATCACAAACTTCCTTTCAGTGATTTATAAAATGTTGTTCACTCAGTGCTCTGCATCTATTGGTCTGGGTAGCTCACACAGAATAGAATGCAGGTCACCTTCTTGTTCAGAGAACCCCAAGTTGTACTTCCTTTGGCTAGCATTGAATCCAACTCCAGGGACTGACTCTTGATTGGTGAAAGACTAACATGCTTTTGCAATGTGTTCAATCCCCCAGATCCCCTTTGCAGCTATAGGTATCCATGTGACAAAGTTCTAGACAATGAGTTACCAGGGATAAATCTGCTACTGAGTTTCTAGGGAATCTTGCCTCCTTTTCTGAGTTGTGATAAGAGACCCTTTTTCCCCCACTCTCCTTTAATTGCTATAATGTGAGAATATTTTCTTGATGCCACTGCAGATATTTTGAGAGCATGAGGAGAAAGGTAATTCATTACAGACATGCTCACCCAGCATTCTGGCACTATGGAGCTGATGAATTACCATTGTTGCCACTACTTCCAGAATACTCCTTATGTGAGAAAAATAGAAAGTATTTCTATTACCTGATTTACTGTTAGGGATACTATTATTTCTATAGAGAGGTGACAAATGATACCATGATTGAAAGTTTTCCAAAACTGAGTGACACACTAATGCACTGGAACTTAATTAGAATTAGCCAGTCACATAACATATTACTATGTTCTCCTTTTGGGGATGCTTACGGTGGTAATACTCTGAAGATATTTCCATATAATAAGGAATGTAAATGACTGAATATCTTTCAGAATTACAGTATGATAGGATGAAAAACTTGTGAAACCTAGAGTCCAATAAGTTTGAATTTGAATCCAATTTTAGTAATGTATGACTGTGAACAAGGATCATAGTCTTTCCATAAAAGAGTTTCCTCCTATCATAATGGAGGTAATGCAAATAGAACCTTCCTAAGAGGGTGGTTTGTGTTAAAAAAAAAATCACTTAATACTGTGAGATGCTTAATGCTGTTTGGGAAACTGGGAATTCTTTAAAGTTCCAATTCTTTCTGTTCCACTTGTAGAATTTCTAAACAGACCTATACTCTGTTAAGTTCCTTTCTATAGCCAAGAGAGACATGGGAGTCTATAGTGACTTCTCTGCTACAATGTGATCAGACCAACTGCTTTCTTCCTGGTGCTTATGTTGAAATTTACTGATCACTCCTCTCCATTTGTTCTCTCCATCTTCTCTACCCTCTTCATATGTCATTTGTTTAGCAAAATGAACCTACTCACATTAAGCTAGGACTTAAAATCAAGAAGGATTTTTAAAGACATGAATTCCAACAACCTAGTAAACTAAGATTTTTACATGTTTATATGTTGCCTCATTCTTTAAACAACATAGTAATAAGTATAGGGAGATAACTCCTTCTCTTTTTCTTTAACATTCTTCTCCTCACTATGCCCTATATCCTTCCTTTCTTAGTGAGGATACCAGCTCAACAGGCTAATGAAAGCTGAAAACAAGAAAGACTAAACAAGGAGTTAATTTTTCACACAAAATCTAACATGTACAAGGTCAGCTCCTGTGCAGATGCTGAGAACATGAATTCTGAAATTCATTGACTTGGGTATCAATATCACTTCTACAATTGATCTTGACACAGTTACTTAGTTGTTCTGTGATTTGTTATACATATCTGATGACAATATTCCATACTTCATGTGGTTAATTGATGCTTAAAATAATCAGTAAAAAGACTTAAAAAAAAAAGAAAAACAGAAAAGTGCCTGATGTTTTTTTTCTTGTAGTATTTTGCATTGTTGTACTATATGGATTCTATAGATATTAAAAGTATTTTGCTTTGTAAGGGCCTGATTTTGAGTAATAGCATCAGCTTTTCTGATTTATGACAAATTAGAAAATGTGGGAATTAAAATTATTCATGCACACTATCTTGTAACTAGAACTGTTATTAGGGAATGTTTAAAATTGTATATAAAATATCATAAGTTATATATAGGAAATATAAGCTCTAGAACATAAACTTATGAATCTACTCTTTGAATGTAAGCTTATGAAACTATTCTTTGAAAGTGTTAACAGAATCCTCAGAGGTGTTTTATTTATAAAATTGGTTTTTTATTGTAGTTGAAAGTAACTTTTATCACTCTTTTTGCATTTGATCAAGAAACAGGATTGATTATTCTCATGCCCAAATTTGTCTTATAATAATGGTTTATAGAGTAGTAATTATAATAATTATTATCATTTCCTACAATAATACAAAATATCCAGTTTAAAGAATAAAGTTCCATGTATCCATTCTAATTTTAGCCTTGCCACTAGAAAGTTATTGTAATTACCAGATCATGACAATAAAGTAACTATATCTTAAAAATTAAAAACTAAAATAGTAAAATTAATTATTAGTATTAACTAAAAGTGGCTTGTCATCTCTGAAAGAGGTCAATTGACTAGAGTGTCCGTTGCTAGACTGAAAGATTTAGTCCAGGGCTTGAACTAGGATGTTATCCAAAAGAGCATTCATTTGCTATATAAAATTAGTTGGTAATAACATTCAGACACATGCATATTTTTTTATTCTACACTATGCTAGAAGCCTAGCAAAGATAAATTCCTTCATTCATTCACTTACCCAACAAGCATTTTTTGAGGGTGTGCTCTGAAACAGCTATTGTACTAAGCCCAAGGGGCACAAAAGTGAATTAAAGAGACAAGGTAATTGCTCTCACAGAGCTTGCCTCAGCCCCAGGGGAGAGAAAGAAAGCAGACAGTTTCCATATATTCAAGTGTGATCTGGCATAATGGGGGCACAGTACATTGTGGAGAACTGGGTATTGACACTTGATCCTATCTTGGAAAAGAAGCAACACAAAAGTTGATATGGATAGAACAGGAAAATAAGAAGAGCTATGAGAGCTATGTCCAAAAGAATGAGAGATTATGGGCTATCTATACAAATTTTATAAGAATATACTAGAGTACTAGAATACACTGTCTTACATCAGGTATAGAATGCCTAGAAGTATCTCTTCTTTAGAAGAAGCTATTTCAGGGCTGGAAACAAAACACAAGAGGTTACATTCTTGCCATACACACAGATGCTTCTGGTTTGATGCTGGTACTCCATATGGTCTCTGAGCACACAGCAAAGAATGACCCCTGAGTACCTCCAGGTGTGGCCAGAAATAATAGACGATTTTCTAGTACTCATACAGCCTCACTTATATATCAAATACCATTAAAATAGAACATGCATGCTCTAATAAGGGAAAAGATGGCATACTTATGAGAAACTGTAATCAAAGTTTAACCTCACTTATATATCAGATGCCATTAAATTAGAAGATGCCTGCTCTAATAAGGGAAAATATAGCATACCTATGAGAAACTGTAGTCAAAGTTTGTATACTTTAAGGGATAGGTAAGAAGTATATGGAAAAGGAGACCACTCATCCCATTTTTATCAGTGCAACCAGCATATAACTCTTGTCCTTATAGAAGTATTAAAAATGCTTCATTTTTGGAGCAAGCACTCCTGAAATTCATATGGAACAATAAGCCCCCACGAATAACTAAAGCAATTCTTGGGAAAAAGAAAATGGAAGGAATCAACCTCCCCAACCTCAAACTCTATTACAAATCAGTAACAATTAAAACAGCATGGTACTGGAACAGAGGCAGAGCTGCAGACGAATGGAACAGGGTTGAATACCCCCCTTAAATATATGATCACCTAATCTTTGATAAGGGAGCAAGAAATGTGAGGTGGAGCAAGAAAGCCTCTATAACAAATTGTGCTGGCAAAACTGGACAGCTACATGCAAAAAATGGGCTCAGATCTCTACCTAAAATCACATACAAACATAAGATCAAAATGGATTAAAGAACTCAACATCAGACCAGAATCCATAAGGTACATTGAAGACAAGGTTGGCAAAACCATCCATGACATTGAAGCTAACGGTATCTTCAAAGATGACACACCACCGGCCAAGCAAGTGAAAACAGAGATAGACAAATGGTACTATCTTAAACTAAGAAGCTTCTGCACCTCAAAAGAAACAGTGACCAAAACACAAGGATAGTTTACAGAATGGGAAAGGATATGCACCCAATACCCATCTGATAAGAGGTTAATGTCAAGGATATACAAAGTACTGGTTTAACTCCACAAAAAGAAAACATCCAGCCGCATCAAAAAATGGGGCAACGAAACAAACAGAAACTTTCTCAAAGAAGAAATCTGAATGGCTAAAAGGTACATGAGGAAATTTCTCCATCAATAATCATCAGGGAAATGCAGATCAAAACAACAATGAGATATCTCACATCATAGAGACTGGCCCACATCCAAAAGAACAAAAGCAACTGGAGTTGGCATGGATGTGGAGAGAAAGGGACCCTCCTTCACTGCTGTTGGGAATGCTGACTGGTTCAGCCCTTTTGGAAAACAGTATGAACAATTCTCAAAAAATTAGAAATTGAGCTCCCATTTGACCCAGCAATATCCTCCTGGAAATATATCCTGGAAGGCAAAAAAGCACAGTTGAAATGACATCTGCACTTCTATGTTCATTGCTGCACTGTTCACAATAGCCAAAATTTGGAAAAAACCCAGTGCCCGAGAACAGATGACTGGGTAAAGAAACTTCGGTACATCTATGCAGCTGTTCGAAAAAGATGAAGTCATGAAATTTACATACAAGTGGTTCTACATGGAAATTATCATGCAAAGTGAAATGAGTCAGAAAGAGGGGGACAAACATAGAAAGATTGCACTCATCTGGGGAATATAAAGTAACAGAATGGGAGTCGAACACCCAAGAATAGTTGAGATAAGTACCAGAAGGTCTGCTCCATGGCTTGGAAGCTGGTCGCACATGCTGGGGGAAAAGGCAGCTGGATAAAGAAGGGAAGGAGAGAAGAAAGAAAGAAAGAAAGAAAGAAAGAAAGAAAGAAAGAAAGAAAGAAAGAAAGAAAGAAAGAAAGAAGGAAAGGAGGGAAGGAGGGAAGGAGGGAAGGAAGGAAGGAAGGAAGGAAGGAAGGAAGGAAGGAAGGAAGGAAGGAAGGAAGGAAGGAAATGAATTATTTTTAGAAAATAATAATTATTCCTTTTATTCTCAAAAGTACTCTGAGTTTGAAAATAAATTATTTACCATGCTCAGAAATAGGCATGTTTCTATAGACAAAGCTTTTAGGAGCTGTTCCACGGAAAGTGTGGGTCTTGAAGGGAGACTTTGCAGCATGGTAGGGTTCAGTAAGAAGAAACAAGTTGCACTTAAAGATCAAATACCTGCAGAGTACTCATCATTTCCATAAACATGAAAATATTCATTTATCCATGGACTGACATGTTCAATAAGTATTTATTAAGCATATACCCTATACAAGGAGCTTTAAGGTATAAGGTCACGCCAGAGAAAAAGCTTTATGAGATCATATTCTCATAAATCTCACCTGGTAAAGTGGATTGGGATTTGGGAGAAGAAATCTTTTGTTAAAAAAAGTCTGCTGAGTATTTTCAGATAGTGATAAGAATTCTGAAGGCATTCCTAAGGGTAAAACAATAATAACTATTAAAAGCTACTATTGACAAGGCTCTCTGAAGAATAGACTGAAATTCTGATCTGAATAAAAAGATCTGAAGAAATCTTTATGGAATTCAGAAAAAAATAAAGGATAAACTTGGCGTAGGGATAAACTTGGTCTGCATCTGGCAGCATTGGTAAAGAGGGGAAGTGAAACAAAATTGTGGGACTAGGTAAAGCAGTCAAGGAGGGCACTGAATCTCAGAAATAGGTTTTGTCTCTGATTGCAAGTGCAAAGGAAAAGTTTGTTGGGAAACAAAAAGCTAAAACAAAAATACCTTAGCTTGCATTATGTTATTATTATTTTCCACACACCCAGTGATACTCAGGTGTTACTCCTGGTCCAGAGTGGGTAGCTATATGCAGTATGGGTATGGAACCTGGGTGGCCCTCATGCAAGGCAAGTACCCCTACCAGTTCTATTATTACACCAGCTTTGAGGCTACATCTTGCTTTAAAGTCAAACTGGATATTAGGGAAAACAGAATAAAGGGAACAAAAGAGGCAGTAAGACCAGTAAACAAACAAAAACAAAACAAAACAAAAAAACAGTGGTGGTTACAAGGAAAATATTTAATGACTTAAAATTTATGGAGTCAGGCTGACCAGGTTTTCTAAAGTTTTTATGAGGATGAGATGTTGAGAAGTGAATGGCAGAGGAAAATAAGGAATAACTCCTGATTTTGGCTTAACTTAGGGCATAGTGATATAAATATATCTATTGATTTGTAATTACTACATCACTCTCAACTGTCCCTTGCTGCTTTGATCAAAGATCAATTAACCTTGACAAAGGGAAATATTGATAAATACTAAAACTCTTTAGTAATCTATTCATCTCTTTACCTACTCTGATGATAACAAATGCCACTACACAAAATCAAAACAATGAGATATCATCTTATAACAACGTCCAATGAAAAGAAAACTTCAATGAAAAAACTGAGGTTAACAATGGAGGGAGGTGGCAAATAGGAACAGTCCAGTGAACAGTGTGGAGGGATACTGATACGTTAGTTGGTGGTCATGGTGTGGTAACGTTTACCCCTAAAACACACAAATGTCTGCACTCTTATAAACCAATGTTACTTGGTTATAATTAAAAAGGAAAACAAAGAAAAATGAGTTATCATGCAATGAAAGCTGGAACACACTGTCACTGTCCTCCCGTTGTTCATCGATTTGCTTGAGCAGGCCAGTAACGTCTCCACTGTGAGACTCGTTGTTACTGTGTTCGGCATATCGAATGCGTCACAGGTATGTGGGCCAGATACTCTCTCAGCTTGCCGGGCTCTCCGAGAGGGGCTGACAAATTGCGGAGGAATCGAACCTGGCTCAGACGGCTGGCTGTGTGCAAGGCAAATGCCCTACCACTATGCTATCGCTCCAGTCCACAATGAAAGCTAAAGAAAATAATGAATGAATGAAATCATTTTATATGTATTATTCTATATATGATAGGAAAATTAGGGGAGACTATCAGGGTAACTTTATGTAACTAGTACATCATTTCTTTTAGTTATGTTGCTTACTCTTTTATTACATATTTATTAGTGTTTACTTTGTGCCAGTCATAAGCGAGATAGATTTGTGAGCTATACAGTGCCACTAGTAGGGAAGAAAAATGCTTGATGACTGTACATGACAAAGGATTTTAATGTGTACAAAAATTCAATGAGGACTTCCCTAAAGGAAGCGCTTGAAGGCACGAACTTTGGGGGAGTAAAGACATGTATCAGAGGACCCAAAGAAACCCTCGAGGCAAAAAGAGCAGGGCTACAGTGGCCAGTACACATGCAGAAGCAGAGATAGCCCGGAAGTCAGATCTATGAGGCCCAGGAGGCAAAAGCAAAGCAACTAACTAAACGTTTGAAAGCAAGCAAGACAGAATCAGGGCTGGAGCGATAGTACAGCGGGTAGGGCGTTTGCCTTGCAGGAGGCCTGATTTCCAGCATCCCATGTGGTCCCGTGAGCACCACCAGGAGTGATTCCTCAGTGCAAAGCTAGGAGCAATTCCTGTGCATCCTGGGGTATGACCTAAAAAAAAAAGAATCAGACCACAACCTATGGCGATCAGACTGGCTGCTGGTGGCAAATGAGTGAATTGGAGGAGGAGGCCATTGGAGGGGACCACAAGCTCTTTGCAGCTACATCATATTCATTGCTCGAGCGGGTCCAGTAACGTCTCCATTGTGAGACTTGTTACTGTGGTTGGCATATCGAATGCCTTACGGGTACCTTGCCAGGCTTTGCCGTAGGGGCGGAATGCTCTCGGTAGCTTGCTGGGCTCTCGAGAGGGGCAGAGAAATTGAACCTGGGTCGGTTGAGTCGGCTGCATGCAAGGCAAACGCCCTACCTAATCAATATAATCAGAATAACTGTCTTTGGATAAAAGGAAAAACATTATGCCCAAAAGTAGAGAGAAAGAAGGAAATTGTCTGCCATAGAGGCAGGGGGTGGGTTGGGGGGGGGTGTAGGAGGGAGAGATACTGGGAACATTGGTGGTGGAAAATGTACACTGGGGGAGAAATAGGCGTTCAATCATTGTATGACTGAAACCCAATCAGCTTTGTAAGTGTGGCTCATGGTGATTCAATAACAAATTAATTAAAAATAAATTTAAAAAATACTATAAGTAGGAGTAGAAGAAGAGAGATAGGATGGAGGTGACGAAAAGGAGGAGAAGCAACAGAGCAATGATACAGAAAAGAAGCTCAACTATTTGACATGTAATTTCAAGTATCTGGGTAACATACTCAAGACCATAACAATCTAACTCCAGAACCATTTTGAGATTGATATTTGTTTATTTTAATTTTTATATGATAACTTATGTCTGTTCATTTTCAAGAAGTAGAAAATAAAAAAGTGAGTCAAAGTAAAAAAAAATAAACTTTAGCATTTCTACCAAATAGACTATTAATATTTGATTGTATCATTTTGTATACTTTTCACTGTTTTTTTTCTTCCATTTTCTTAATCACTTTATCCTACTATGTGTACCATATTTTTTCTTTTCATTTTACATATTAACACAATCATAATGAAAACTGCCCCTTTATAGCTTTATCCTAGATTTCATGTAACCTCATCTCTTCTCTAGCCAAGTAAACTACTTGCAGGACTCATGTGATAAAATATTGGTCTTACTTTGGAATTTTTGCACTGGCAAACATTTTGAATATTTATTTATTTTTATCATTGACAGAAAGGTCAGACTCTGTCTATGTTTTTAAGAGATTGAGAAGAGGATGTCAAAAGCAACTAAAAATTTCAAAGAGGACAATATCTTTTATCTTTTATGTAGTTGAACTGATGATATACGTCATCCAAATAGTTTCACTGCAGTATCCCAAAGATCATATCTAAACTGTCACCATTGTAAAATATTATGATGTTAATAAGTTTATAAAGTTATATAGATTTCATTTGATTTACACAATGCTTCCAATCTTAAGAAACGATTTCTTGTCAACTAAACACCCACATCCAAGAAGTCCTTTTCATTGTTCAGGTTTAGGAAGTGGGGTGGATTGAATAAAAACATCATTTCCTTTGCCTGCGAAATAAATGAAATCGCTGTATGCTAAGTTGCACATATTTTTCATTAGCACTTAGCTACCGTGTCTATACTAAGATCCATTTATCTCATACATTTTTTTTCCTTTTCAGATAAAACTTTCAAATGCTTACATTTCGCTGCATATTGGTTGATTGGATAATTTGAACATCAAAGGAAACTTTCATTTAATTTAAGCTGTAAAGTTGTCTTTTGCTTTATTAACTCTCGATCAATAAACAAGCAATTTGGAAATGTAATCAGGAAATGCTTCCGATTGGCTGACAATGTATCAAAGCCAGGCTTCAAGGCAACAGCAGGCTGTAACAAGCAGTTTATTACCAGTAGCTGTTACTGACATTAGTCAAAACCAAGAAAGATAAAATGGAATAAGAAATGTAATGCTGGAGGAGCCTTGGGCGCTGTGTTCTCTTCTTCCTTTTGAAAACTGCAAGCCTGTCTTTGATATGATAACAAATATAAACTGTTTAAAAACACCAAATGCAGGAGAACTGAGCCTAGCCTGTCATGGAGTTAATCCATTCCAGAGTGACACACAAATAGTAGAACATCCAGCAGATCTATGTTATGGAAATATTTTGAATTGGATTTACAGGTAGTGAGCAAATTGGAACTTTTGATTTTTGCCAGATATTGTAATATGCATGTTCCCATATTAACGGAATGTAATCCTATTTGAATATAATGAGTTTTCAACGGGCTCAGAATTGGAAGCTATGTGGAAAAAAACTGTTTGGTTTTTAACTAGAGATGGGCAAAGAGAATTGGACCCTAAATTCGCTAGATGGCCTCACTTTTATCAGTCAGCTGCGTGTTATTTTGCCTTTGGTTACTGCTTACCAAGAGATTTCTAGGATTGATGCATTTAAGACTCTCTTCACAGTTTTATCTCTGAACTGTCCATTGCCATAGGCAAATAGTGAAGTGCAGAGCACTTGGCAGGGATTATTCTTTGCATACTTGCCATCTTCACAGTCATTCTAAAATGCCTGTGCACAATTTCTAAATAATAATAATAATAATAATAATAATAATAATAATAATAATGTGAGAGGAAACATTTCCTCACCCTTGTTGGTTTGAAAAACTTCTTTTGATATTGAGCACAGATTCAAAGATTTTTCATTGCACTCAGAACATTATAAGCCACACTGGTGGCAAAATCAAATAGACTTAACACAAAGGGGAGATAAAATGAACCAAGAAGGGATTCTGTTTTTATTGCTTCTGGAGGCATCTCTGCCTTGGCACCTTGGGCATGCAGAGCCTGGGTGCCTTTTCATCACCGTGTGAGGAATTTCTCTAGTGGAACAGTTAAAGATATCTATATTAAAAAAATCTATTGTTTGATGAAACTTTGCTATAAGGGCCTATATATAAAAATGCATCAATGAGTACCTGCCAGTAGCAGACTTACTGACCATAATTTCTACTATTTTTCTTTAGTGGCCAGGAACATGAAATACTAATTTTCTCTGCATATTAGCAGGCCACCTGCCAAATTTGTCATTCATGCATAAACGTGCCAACGCACTATAAAAACTCTTAGGTAAATGGTACATATTTTGGTATAACAGTATTTAATGCTTACTTTGATGACCTCATTTTTGAGCCAAATGATACACATACGAAATATTCTTGGAGTTTGCTTTCTGCTGGTAACTCAGATGCACTATGTAATTTTAAATCCATGCATATGCAGAGTTATCAATTTTCTATTGAGACTAAATTAATTGGACTTAATTGAATACTTGTTTTTGACTGACAGCTAGTTTTGGATCAATGTAGTTGAACTTTAACCTCGGAATGCTTAAAATCTGTAGAAAAATCTTAGTGGCTATAAATCAAATTTTTCATTAAGTGCAACCAAGCAATTCCAGAGACTCTTTGGACATAGTAGCCTCTTGATTTTTTTTTCCCTCTAGGCACTTTGTAGGCTTTGGAAAATCACATTTTGAAAAATAAACATGGCATTTTATTGGATACTGATGTCATTAAAAAGTCAGATACCTGTTAAACATCACTGTAGGATATTATTCATATTCTCTAATCCTAATGATAATTGGATTTTTCAAAATCAGCTTCTGATTCAGAGAGATGAAGCATTTTTTTAATCACCATTCTTACAACCTCGCCCAAATTTAAAATGTTTGTTCTTTCAGAAGAAGTAATAATAAAAGTCTCCTCGGCTTTGTAGTAAAGACTGAACAAGCAGTTCAGACTCAGAGAGCAAAAGTCATTGTGAGAAAAAAAAATCATATACTGTCAATGATTAAAGCACCAGGAAAGGGAGATAATGCTATCATATACTTAGCGTCACTTGTTTCTAATGTGCATGGTACATATAACATAATGTCTGTTAGTATCAATGAGAATACGTGAGAGTCAAAAATTAGTTTTGAACAGATTTATCATTCATCTATTAACACCTGAAAACCAAATAATAGAAGTCAGTAGTTTAACAATTTTGGAAGACTTTCTTAGATTGATCCAAAAAATCTATGTGAGGTTATTTATATCACCTTTAGCTTTGTGCCTCTAAGACAAAATGTGGGAATATCAATGTTGAAACAAAACTTTAGAAGAAGAACATTAGATATTGTGAAAAGAATAAAGAGTGTCAATTTTCTAAAGACTAAGGGCAGTGTGGTGCTGGCTAGAGAGAAGAGGCACAAATGGTGTCATTTATTAGTTCTAGAAGACTATGTGACATTTCACTGCTTTCATTCTGCTTAATAGAGAGTGAAGCAATTTGTTATGACAGTGGTTTGGCATAAGTGGGAGTCTGAGGCAACGGCTATGAAGATTACTTTTCAATATTATTTCGTAATATTCTTGCTTACATATATAAGAAATGAAAACTATCACCAGAAATAATGGGGAAGAATACAGAAAATATCAGAGTATTTCATTTTGTTTCTTATTATGAAAAAATAATGACCATCTATTAGGAAATAGAACTAACTTGGAATGGTTCTTCTTTGTATAATGATACTTAACCTACAACACTAATTCTATAATTTATGATCTAAAGTTGCTAAGAGGTACGTGGACTATTTTGTAACTAACACAGTCTAGATGATGATCATGAAAATAACACGCAAAGATGATTTACATTAGGAGATAATATAGTAAAAAAAAGTTGGCATTCTTTATCAAGATAGAAATTGAATATACAAAGTTTAAGGTATTAGAGGTATGGACATGAGAGAAAGGAAAGATCAAAAGATGATGCCTAAGTATCTGGTTGGAGCAATGTGTAGAAGACAGTAGCATTCATTGTAGTGAAAAAGGATGAAGAAGGATTTGAGAGCAGAAGGAAATGGAAGTTTACATTTTGGACATGCTCTTTTGAAACCTGTCATTCAAGTCCAGTGGAGATATTATGAAGAATCGAAAATATGAGAATTCTTGTCTGAAGAAAAAGTTAGGATAAAAATATAAGTGCGGGCAACAATAGACAGTAGAGCACCTGCCCTGATTCTAATCCCCAGGATGGTATGTGGTTCCCTGACTACCATTAAGGGTCACTCCTGAGGACTGAGGACTAAGTCAGGCAGCATCCCCTGGAATCTTGTCTAAGGACAAGGGGTAGAGAAAAGATCTCTTCATCAGGTCTTTTAAAATTTTTTTTTAAAAAACCCTTATTCAGATGCAAATAGATAAAAAAAAAAGTGGAGACAGCAAAGTTATTTGGATAAGGAATCTCAATAAACAAAGAATGAAGTCCTAAGTGAGCCAGGCTGCTAAAGTTTAAGAAAAGAGTATGGAGAAGAACATATTGGCAATTAGTAACTCTTGTAGTTCATAAAGTATGAGGACAAAAAGATGTTCATTGGTTTTGACAGGATGAAATACTTTGATGTCTTCAGCGAGAATGATTTTAGTGGCAAATAAGAGTTTCATATGACAATAAACTGATAAACTTTCAAGGAGTAGGAATTTGGCAGAAAAAGTGGTGTGAGGGTGGTATTTTTTCTTGTTTTTATTTAAAATATGATATAAAATAAACTGTTTTTAAATTGGTAGGACTATTTAAGTGAACAGTGATTGATTCTATAAGAATATGGCATTTACCAAGAAAAAGGAAAGGAATTGTTGGGAAATGATCAGATTCAGTAGTGAAGGTATGAAAGAATTCTTCACTTCAGGCTTGCTACTGAAAGGATGATATTTGTGATAAAGTGAAAAGAAGGAAGTTGTGGATTGGTGCTAGAAACACTGATAAAAGTAAAACATTATTGATGGCATACATAATGATTTATAAAGTTAAATTGTACAGGAAATCATTTAAAAGATAAACAATTTTTGAAGTAATGGTTCCAATATAAAGAAGAATTTTAAACAGTTCTTAGGTAGACATAATAATCTCACCTTTTGCATCTATTAACTATAAAGACCAGGAACCTCAAAATATAAATAAAATCCCTTCTTTGGACTCTTTCAAGTGTTTCCAGAGTCAAAGTCAAAATATATATATTTTATATAACCAAGATTCCTCCTCCCCCTTTGTACTGTATGGATATTTGTGCTAATGTGTTTCTAACTTCTAGAACCTGAGCACAAATCTAGAGGGTGGCACTAATAATATCAGTAGTTATTTTATATTTTTTTCATCATAACTCTCAATACAACTCACAAAGATAAAAAAAAGATCAAAGAAATAGTACAAGATTAAGGCACTTGTCTTGCATATAGCTAATCCTTGTTGGATCCTTAATACTACACATGGTCCTCCGAGCACTGCCAAGAGTGATCCCTGAACAGAGATCCAGCAGTAAGCCCTAAATACCACTAGGTGAATCTCCAACCCCTTTGATCCTCAAAAAATTAACATCCTTGATAAGGCAGAAGTGCTGGAGCGATAGCACAGTGGGTAGGGCATTTGCCTTGCATGCGGCCAACCTGGATTCGATTCCTCCATCGGTCTCGGAGAGCCCGGCAAGCTACCGAGAGTATCCTGCCCACACGGCAAAGCCTGGCAAGCTCCCTGTGGTGCATTTGATATGCCAAAAACAGTAACAACAAGTTCCACAATGGAGATGTTACTATACTGGTACCTGCTCAAGCAAATTGATTAAAAACAGGAGGACAGTGCTACAGTGCTACAGTGCTACAGATAAGGCAGAAACTGGGCTGGGTAGGGCGTTTGCCTTGCATGCGGCTGACCCTAGTGACCCAGGTTTATTCCTCCACCCCTCTCGGAGAGCCCGGCAAGCTACCGAGAGTATCTCACCTGCATGGAAAAGCCTGGCAAGCTACCCATGACGTATTTGATATGGCAAACACATTAACATCACAATGGAGATGTTACTGGGCCCACTTGAGCAAATCGATGAACAACGGGAGGACAGTGACAGTGACAGTGATTTATCAGACAATACCTTGAGCAAGGCTTTTTAACATGCTATGTGATTAAATGAGGAATATACAGAAAGCATGTTTGTCATGCAGATTGGTGAACTCAAGGCAAAGCACATATGTGATATTGTGAACTTAACCAACTGCCTTTTCATGTACGATCATTGCAGCTTGAAAGGACAATTATCAGATTAAGCATGATTTTTAAGATGTGGCTATTTGGCAGGTATTTTTCTCCAAAGTGCCCAAACTGAGCCTGTCACTTCAAAGATAACATCTGACAGCATTTGTTACTAATGATAAAATCTAAGCTTTTAAATGAAAATTAGATTTTGGGAAAATTTGCATTTATTACTATGAGCTTGACAGCTTTCCAATATTTAAAGTCTGTCCTGAAGAGAGGGTGATGTTATTGACATTATAAACTAGCAACATTGGCGATTTGATTTTTAAAACATGTATGGTAAAATGAAAAGTGTCAGCATTTGAAGGCCCAACATAACTCAGTAACTAAAAATTTTCCAAATGACTTGTGCAGAAAGTTACAGAATTATGTATGTGTAAAGATCCATTTTTTTAAAAAATATAAGATACACTGGTGGCTTTCAAAGAAATTCAGTATGGAAATTTTATTGACATACTTTCAGGTTGCATATTAGAACTAATTCTTAAGAAACTGCCACTTGTCAAGTTTTAGTGCGGTATCAAAGAAAAATACTTATAATTATGAGACGAGATTAACAAAATACTTCACTCTTTGAACTCTGTGCAAAGCTAAATTTTCATTTGAATCACTTAGGACTTGATGCAAGAGATTGGATATAGAAATAGATATTGAGAATGTCTTTTATTTAGCTGAGTAGGAAAAAGGTGGGCAGAATATGTGAAAGGATACCATTATTATCAATTTGGTAGGTGGACATTAGAACGTACAATTTGGTACATAAAATATAGTCCCCCACCCCTCTTTATTTATTTATTTAATTTTTATTAGTGAAACACTATGAGGTACAATTGTAGACTTACAAATTTTTGTGGTTGGCTTTCAATTATACAATGATCAAATACCCATCCCTCCACCAGTGCCCATTTTCCAGCCCTCTTTTTAAAAAATGTTTTCCTGACTATACAAACCATATTTTCTGATTAGCCAATCTTAATGTACTAAATTTCCAATATAAATAACAGCTGTTGTTGTTGTTTTTATTTCATATTTTGAAAAAAATTATTTTAAATCATAAAGTTTAGTGTCTCAGAAGATGAAGAAGTTCTAAGGCTTAGTACTTAGACAACAGTTTTATTCAGCTTTTAGGATAGCAATTAGCAGTGAAGCAAAGTACATGGGTTAGGTTTCTATTCCCATCTCTGATTTTAACTAGGATCAAATCACTTTAACCCTTTGGGTCTAAAATTTTTCACATTTACAAAAAGAAAGCATTATTTCATTTTTTCTCATTTACTTTCAGTATTTAAATTTCATGGAATTTTGATAAAGCAACTAACCAGCAATCCAGTCCAAAGGAATCACACCAATAAAAGAGAGTTGAGTATTCAAAGACAATTTTAAGATAGCTCAAATTCTTAATTCTCTATCTTTTTTAATGCCATCACACTAAAATCCTTTCTATAATCACCTTTCTTTCCTTCACATATGCTTCTTCACATATGCTTCTAGTCAGAGACTTCCTATTCTAATTGCACACAACACATTCTCCTAGAATTCAGGATCAAAAATGCCAAAAAACATTTTTTGCAAGGAAGGCTCTCACTAGTCTTCATAGCCCCACCTTGTCGAAACATAACATAACAGAATCATAATGCTATATTGTAGGAAAACATTGGTTTATCCTTTCTGCCTTGCCACAGGGAGCATAGGTTTACTGGGTAACTCACATCACAGTGCCCCCCCCCCCCCATTCCTCTGTATTTGTAACCTCTTTTGTGCTCTGCTTCTCCAACTGGTCAATCACCTTTATCTCCTAATGAGACTCTGTTAACTTGTAAATATTGCTTTTCTCTCTCCTTAAGTTCTTTGCATAGTTAATTCAGAAAAATGTTCTTTTTGTACAGACCCAGGAAGACAGTTAGCTATGCTTTTGTAACTTGGGAGTTAATTGACTCCGAATATTCACTCCTGGATATCTGTTCTCTTGACTTAATCCTCAGTTGTCCCTACTTCCTAGATCCCAAAAGCAGGGTCCCAACAAGTGACTGGATGGACCCAGGGCAAACTGTGAGCTACCCTGGCATCAAAATGGGTCAGGTCAAAGTGCCATTATACTTAATTATAAGTTAAGAGCATGATCATGGACAAATTCTGTCATGATCCAAAAAGTAACAACTGATTTAGGACCCTGCTAGGGTTAGGAAAGATTAATCTGGCTTGAGCATTATAGTCTGAGATCTCTAGTGAGATAACCCCAGGAGAGCCACACTACAAGCTAAATGTATCTCTTACTGTATTCACACAAAATAACTACTATTAAGCAGTAGAATCAAGATGTTAATTAATTAATTAAGATGCTAATTAAATGTTGGACTAAGGAAAGGAGAAACACACTCTAGATGGTTATTTCAACCTTGAGTGGAGAGCTTCCATATGTTGATTGTGCCACCAGACCTGGGTCTTGTTGCTACCCCCTATGTGGGGGAGTTGGAGAGAGACTAGGGAGAGACTGAGAAGAGGGAGGGAGACAGGAGGAGGAGGGAATAAGGGGTTTAGTGAGACTGAAACAGGCACATGGGGAAAATGGAATAAATGGCCTCTGATCACCAACCAGCCTGGCCCTTGTTTCCTCCTTTTTCTGCTCATAGCATTGGCCATAGCAGATGGGGTAGCAGTGTGAGACCACTTAACACAGGTGGCAAAAGAGAGCCGGGGAATTCACAGTCATCTGAATACACACTTGTATAGCAGTTCATTTTCCAGGTGTTCCATAATATTTTAGTCATTTTCTCATTGCGGGACATATAAAATTTTAGTTCCAGATTTCACATCAACATGAATTAATCTTTATTCAGTAATATCTTTAGATGCTTTACTGAAAATACTTTTGTAATTATATCTTAGGAATTAACACTTAAATAGAAATGTTTAAGTTGTCCAACCAGCAGTTGAGACATTTCACTGCCAACTGTATGTAGAGAATTCCCCAAATGTTTCTAAATACTCTATCTGATAAAACTTCAATTTTTTCCTGAATAATAGATTTAAAAGATGGCATCTCATTACCATACTAATTTAATTGTCTTCAATTACTACTTTTTATTAATTAAAAAGCATGCTTTTATATGTTTATTGCCCAATTGATTTTTTATGTAAATTGCCTATTCATGACCACTTTCTAATGGCTTGCTAGTCCTGAGTGACTTCTAGAAATATTCATTACCCTCTGACTTACAAATATTTTCCCCAGTCTTTTGTTCCTCTATTTATTTGAAATATTTCTATGATTTTTTTGTATAATCTGTTAATACATTACCTATAATTTATAAGTTACAACATGCTTCAAGCCACATTTTCTAATTACCAAGCTTATTACAGACTTTTAACGATTTTAGGTTTTATGCTTAAATTTTTTATATAACTAGAATTTACTGTAAGGAGTGAGCTAAAACTCCAGTTCCACTTCTTTTCCAAATGACTAGTCAGTTGTCCCAATACCCCTGATTGAATAATCCATCTTTCCCACAATGTTTTGAAAGGCCACTTTTATCATATCATAAATGTGTACATTGTCCTTTATCTATACTATTCAGAATAGGGAGCTCTAGTGAATAATAAGAAAGTAGGGGAAAAAATAATGAAAATAGAAAACATAGTTGCTAAAACTTAAAAAGAGGGGAAAAAATAGAGGCGTATTAAAACCAGAACACCATATTCTACTTTCTCTGGTTCCAAGACAATATTCTTCACTTATAAACTACACCATAAAAAATTTGAAAATATTGTTATCTTACAATTAATATTTGACCTAACATCCTCTGTTGTCATTTTTTTAAAATCTCGCACCATTAGTAATTTTGTGGGTTTTTTTATTTAATATAGAAAAATAGTGACAACTGTTGATATTTCTCCAGGATTAAAATCGTTCAGAACACAAAGTTGCAATATTAATATCAATAGTTCTAGACAATAAATTTATGTGAACATTGCTGCAGCGATAGCACAGCGGGTAGGGCGTCTGCCTTGCACGCAGCCAACATGGCCGACCCGAGTTCGATTCCTCCGCCCCTCTCGGAGAGCCCAGCAAGCTACCGAGAGTATTCGATATGCCAGACACAGTAACAACAAAGTCTCCAATGGAGATGTTACTGGGCCCGCTCGAGCAAATCGATGATCAACGGGAGGGCCTTTTATTGTTCTATCTGATCGAAGGGTTGATAAATCCTTCTCTAAGAATTCGTTAAGCATTTTGTTGCTTTCCTGATCTGTGGTCTGGCCAAAGAGTCAACAAGGTTGCAGATGTGGATAGTTAATGGGCTGCTTGGGCTTCCAGAAGTATGTGGGGTTTGGGGGAATCCCGGCTATTCACCCATTCTAAAAAAAAACAAAAAAAAACATCAAATTTCTCAGCCCAGGTACCAGGTACCTGAAATTATTGGGAAATTGGTGTCTCTGTTGAGAATATTAGTGAAGCCATAAAGCTGAGCCTTCGGCGAAGCTGTAGTGTTGGGGATGGAGCCTTCATTTGGAGGGTATTTGGCCTCTGGGGTTTTCAGTATTAGGGGCCGACAATTCCATGATGTTTAGCTGCTTTGTATGAATCTCCTGGGAGATTTCATCGGGATTGGGTGCAGCAGAACCAGTGAGTGGGTCGACACAGCAGCAAATGTGGATGGTAGGCAGGACTTCTGGGAGTAATTTTGTGTCTTGGGGAGAAAGAAATACCTCTAAAAATCTTTTATAATTATATAGTATACCTAAAAAAGTGTTTTATGGTTGGTCCACCCAGCCATCACCACTACTCCCACTTTGAGAATGCCTCTATGTGCCTTCCTAAAAAGGAAATTTTGAGAGGGCAGGATGTATTACTCATACCCAGCGGTGCTCAAGACTTTCTCCTGGCTTTGTGCTCAGTGATCGCTCCTGTGGTGCCTGGGATCCAATCAGTCTGCTATGTGCAAGGGAAATCCCCTCTACGGTCTCTCCAGCACTCAGAGGAAATATTTTTATTTATAGAGGGAAAGAATAAATTTTTTTTGAGTGATGAAAATGCAAGTTAAAAGTAGAGGAAGAAGCAAAGGAATAGGATGAGTCATTTCCAATGGACTAAGTTTTTGATCCACCTTGAGAGAAGACTGGAGATTCGAAAGTAGAACCTATTGAAAACCAAACCTGTTCCTGTGTTCCTCAGGACTGGGTGCGGTTTAACGTTTGGAGGACACCATCAGTCTTAGTTTTATAGACAACCTTCTACAGGCTGGAGCTATAGTGATGGAAATTCCGTCAGTTGAAGCTAATCTTGGCAGACGCACTCATCTTTCATGGCTGTATTACATCTTCCTGAAGATCTAATTGTGATGATATTTGCCTAAATTGTAGTGGTGTGGGGATGGGGGGTGAGAAGCAATGGAGGGAGATAAAGAAAAGGACCAAGAAAGTACAATTCTGCACTTGAATCTTATCTTTTGTTTACCTTCAATGTACATCTTTGTAGAACGACAGAAGAAAGTAAAGATAGAGCAGGAGGGCCTGTTCATGCTCGAGGTGTTCATGGAAATACTTTTATATGTTTTTGTCAGAAATACTTGGAGAACAAATAACTGAACTAAACAATAGTATTTACTCTATTTACTGAAAAAAATAGGACTGGAGTAATAGCACAGCGGGTAGGGCATTTGCCTTGCTCGCAGTCAACATGATCCACCCGAGTTTGATTCCTCCGCCCTTCTCGGAGAGTCCGGCAAGCTACCGAAAGTATCTCGCCCGGTCAGCAAAGCCTGGCTAGCTACCCATGGCTTATTCAATATGCCAAACACAGTAACAACAAGTCTCACGATGGAGACGTTACTGGGCCTGCTTGAGCAAATCGATGAACAACGAGAGGACAGTGACTGAAAAAATAATCATTTTAATATTTTAATTTATTTTAATTATTTTAATATTTTAAGTAGGTGATCTTAGACTGAACATTAAAAGTTTACTGATTTAGCATAAAGTACAAAGAAAGTCTTCAAAATTTATAAATTATAAGCTATTAGAGATAATTGACTAATATCTTTCTGATAGTGTATAAAAATTTTTTTGGTAATGTTTTCCCATCACTACTGTTTTATCATTTTATAACATAATCATCTCTTAACACAAATATTCTAGTACAGTATATAATATATGTTACATATAATACATAAATTTATATATATAGGTATTAATTTAAAAACGAGCCTCAGAAGACCAGGACAAACTGGACATACATGTGTTAGGAATTCAAAGTCAATATTATTTGGTGTAAGCAGGAAGGAACTTAGGAAGGAATTGGGCTGACATTTATTCCAAATTTTTGTCTTAGATTTCCTGATGACTTGGCATATATATGTATATATAGTTCTCTGTCCAGACTAGGTAGAACAAGCACAGTAAGTCACAATGCAAATTTCTCTGTTCAATATGAATTATTTTCTGCACAAATGCTAAACACAGGCACAGAAACAATGCAATTCATAATTGTGTTGATATGTTTTTCCGAGTGCAAAATTTTTAAATAATCATGGATAAACACTAATTATCCTAACAGTTAATTTTATCAATGTATCAAGATTTGAATAAAAACAATGAAAAACTAACTGCAAGTATTACTTCCTTTAACAAGGAAGTTCATTGGGGTTAAGAATTTGGGGATTTTGTAGCATTTTAAGCTTTTGGTAAAACCATAGTGTAAATGATGAAGCTATAAGACTCCTGTTCCTAAACTAAAACAATAAATTTATGAATTACACACTCTGGATCAGATTTTAATAGGAAAATTTTCTCTTAAAAGCTAATGTAGTATAAGGTATGCCTGATGGAAAACAACACAGAAACTTATCTTTTTAAGAATGCAAAACTACTGATTGTGATGTTTGATGTAAATACTGAGGGAAATTACATCAGAATTTTATTAGAATTTTTATGTACATTTTTGTCACTGATGTTATGATTACAAAGCATATAGTTTGAATTACTTGCCTAAATCTATTTTTCTATGGTGCCCTTTATTTTTAGTATTTACGTGAGCTTCTAACATCAATCTGGGTAGCATCCTGTACTTGCATTTGAAATGATTTTAAATAAATCTGCTTCTGGAAATGAGTTAATTCCAGGACTGTTCACAATTGGATTAGGACTTCCATTGCCAGAAAGAAGTAATATATTTTTCTTCACATTAGGGCATATGATTGCCTGATTGCATTCGGGTTGGGAAGGTACATTTTACATTTCGCTCATGAACTCAAAGTTGCAGTATACGTTAAGGACCTACATTGGATTTGATCAATGTTGAGATATTTTGGGTCCTACAGACATTCCTCCTGATTGTTTTGAGCCCATTGTAAATAGGGACAGAGAGAATATATCTACCCTAACAGTCGACCCCCCTGTTGTTGATAAGAGCTTATCTTGTAAACTTAAATCAGGTCTTGCACTGAGTACTTTGATATCATCCAATAATACTCATGATATATATGCTGCATTCCCTCACTTATGACATTCCACTTATTTTTCCTTTACATTCCTATTCCCAAATTTAAGCAAGGATGATAGCAATTCTTACATGTATAATATATTACAAAACCTCTATAGATAAATACAAAGTTTAATTTATACCCAACATATTGTCACAAAAAAACTTTTTCAGTATTCACTAAGAATTTTAATTTCTGAAAGGCAGCTAAACTTTTTCAAAGGCAGTAATTTTAACCAAAAATGTTACTCTCTAATGTTCATTAGAGATATTGGACTAAGATGATAATTATGAGAGGGAATTACATATTACACATTAATGGTATATATAATTTGTGAGTTTGAAGGTTGTCAACCTTTATGATCAGGTTGATATTTTTCCAAAAATATAAATTTAGGTTAAGTATAAAAGATAATGATTGTCTTTATACCTTGATGCTTACCCCTCCCTCAAATAAGCTTATCCATCCTTTATAGAGCTTCTACAGTTGCCATCAACATACTCTTTTCAACTCTAGCTCACTTTCAAAGAATCAGCATAAAATTATTCATTGTTTACACATGATTTCAATGTTGTTTCTTGATTTTCTTTCCCTATTGCTTATCGAGTCATGCCTCAATCTCTGATGAAAATAATTTAAAATATAGTGAGGATGCCTGTGAGTAAAAAGTATAATATAGAAGTGGTTATTGAATCAGCATATTAGCTGTTAGCCTTTCTGTTTGCTTATCCTTCAATGGGAGCTTCTGTTTACTTTCATTCTGCAAAGGACAGGCCCACTTTCTGTCTCCAAATAGTTAAAGGAATTAGATGAGGAATTATTCCAAATGAACTGTACACAGTTTCATTAGTCTTGCTGCAGAATATAGTTTCTGGAAAAAAAAAGAGTCATCAACATGCCGAGGTCAAATGCATTCTTCTTGAATAATAAATTGAAACTCCAAATGTTTCATGCAGTAGTATATTAGTATGTATAGGTGTGTGTGTGTGTGACAGAATGTGTACATTTCTTGCTAGCAATGCAGTATATATTTTAATTGGTTATGTATTTAGGATGATTATTTTAGAACTGCCCCATTTGACATCACAGCAGAATAAAGGATATTTTTTTATGCTGACCACATTATTACTTGTTAAGACACACCTTCAAAATTTGCTTCTCGGGATTTCTCTAGATGGAAGATATGTGCTGAAAGTGGGTAAAGAACCATGCATAATGGAGTCTCAGTACTGCAAACCTTAATAACCTAAAAAGGAGACAGACAGACAGACAGACAGACAGACAGACAGACAAGAAAAGCCCTTCCATAGAAGCAGACTGGGGGTGGGAGGCTATGGTGAGAGTGACAAGGGGAATATTGGTGGTGGGAATTGTACACTCGTGGAGAGATGGGTGCTGGAACATTGTATGAGTGAAAACTGATCATGAAAGTTCTGTTACTGTACCTCACAGTAATTGAATAAAAATTTATTTAAAAAAAGACTGCTTGAGTAAACAAACAAACCACAAATGTTTCTTCTCGTTTGGTGTCCCTTCATCTGTCAAGCAGGTATATGTTCAGACACATGTTCAGGCACAACTTTTGTGCCAAAAATCAACCCAACAGAAGCAACTATTTTGTAGGCAAAATAAAAATATGTTTTTTTTTGCATTTATAAAAATACAACTGTGCATGTATTTGTATATGCACAATGCTTAGGATTATATAAAACTGGGTTTGAAAATCAAAAATAAGTCAAACACATCTTTTGTTACTTCTTAATAGAGTAAAGGTAGCTCAGCATTAGAAAATTTTAAAACTCCGTGCAAGAAGAAAATCTTATTTTTCATAGGAACTGAGTTCATTTCCAGACCTTAAGTGAATGTAGCACAAAATGCTTATTTTCTTTCTAAACTACATCTCAGTTGATGGAGAGCACATGGTACAAATGTGTGTGTGAAGCCATTTGTGACGTCTTGCCTACAAAGCATGTCAATAAAAATCTTTTGCATTTGTTTTTTATGCCTGAGATAAACCCAGGTCTTATGTATGCATGGAATTCACTTTGACACTGAGCTCCATCACTGGCCCAAATTTGTGAAATGAAGTAGAGCATCAAGTTGTTGTGCCTAGGCTTTGTATGTTTATCATTAAGAGTGAAAGATGAGATTTCAAACTGCAGCCCCCATGTTGCCATAAGGTGTGAATATATGTTTTAAGGCTCTATTTTATTTCACTGTCAAAGTAACATCCTACAACTCTCACAAAAGTAATAGTAGCTTTGGTATGTAAGAGATATTATCCATGCTGAATATATACAGATATGTACATAAGGAATTGAACTGGTAAACAGAAATATAGATAATGTAACAAGATAAAACATCCCCATTAGAGAGACTAAATGATCTCTGAGTACCACTCAACTGCAGGAAATATTTCCCCACCCTATTTGTAGAGGGTGGACAAAGGTGAGATAAGCTAATAAATCAGAAGCATGAAGCATTTGATATGCAAATGTTTGACACCATAAGTTGCTGAGTATCATAGATGCTTGTTTACTTACTTAAAATGCTCTTTACTTATTAAAAAAAAGAAAAAGAAATAGAAGTTAGAAAAACAATAAGACAACAGATGTGCAAGCTTGAATTCAAAACTAAAGTCTGCCTTCTTCCCTTGTCTTTCCTCTTCCTTTTCTTGCCTGACTCCAAGCACACCTTTCCAGCTCATTACTGCAAATCATTTGAATTCCAGCACACAATGTCACCTGCTCTGTAATCTGATTACTTTATGGAGGAATTAGTATGTATATTTAATGTAGAAGGGTTTTAATCTTGATGAAAATAATCCTAAGGAACTGTGATAGGGCCGCTCATATGTCTGGCAGATATGCCAGTAACATGCTAATAAATGACAGCTGATTTATGTATCTGGATTCTTTTATTTATAAAAATAGCAAGTGGACTGATTTTTGATATTAATAATACAAGTGAATCCACTTTGATTAGACTTCTGTGGAGAGCTGTGCATATCCGGCATTACAATTAAATCTTGTGATGTGGAATGGGAATGACATGCTAATGAAGCAAGCCAGTGAGCCTGAACCAAGAGTGTCCAACATCATTATGGGATATCTTAGATGAAGAGTAATTATAAGAGGAACACTGAAATGTCATTAAAAATCTTCACTAAGAGATTTAACCTACTATTTTGTACTAATGCTGGATTTTTTTTCAAGAAACATAACTGAACACAAAGTTCCTTTTCAGAATTTACAGGAAAAGGTTTTTAAATAGGTCTGGATTTAAGAAAAGATACAATCTAGTGTCCTAATTTAATTTGGTACATCAAAATTCAATGGTGGTATGTAATTGAAATCTCTTTTTAATAATTTCAGATGAATTAGCAATTAGGGCTTGATCCGATTTCCATGAAATTTATTAAAATTGAGGGTTGAAGCCCTTGAAAATTCTTATTCTTTTCACTCCATTAGCACAATACATCTAGTTTAAATGACTCTGTCAGTTAGTATGGTACATTCCTTGTTTATTTATGAGAATTTGTTTCAAGGAAGTTCAAAAGAGGTAATGTAATGCATATTCATAAACTATAGCTTATAATATATGAATCAAGAAAGCTCTCTAAGCTTAAACTCTCTCTCTCTCTCTCTCTGTTTGGAAAAAAATGCACAACCATTACCTTTAGAATAATATTATCTATGAGTGATTTTCAATGGGGTGTTCTCTGGTGATTTCATTGCTTCTTCACCTTCCACGGAGGAAGACTTTCTTTTGACAAGTCACAACCAGGTAACATTGAATAGGACACAGGAAAAGATGAAACGGTGATAAACTATTCCAATATAAAATGTGGATTCTGAACACTGACTCTAACTCCACAAGTCCAGGAGATTGAAAGTATAAGAAAATACATCCAAAATCAAAATACCTATCATACTGCCTTGTCGCCCAGCAGGAAAAACATAGTGCTTCTCAGTGGCAAACAAATAAATTACGCACATGCTGAAAGACCAAAAGAAATATGCCAAGTATTTGTTCACTTTCTCTGGGTTCTTTGTGAAGAACTGCAATTATGCTTAACAAAAAACACCATAGAACTAGTTGGCATCACTCTGAGACATAAATGCATTTCTGTTCCAAATATGTAGCATTTTTAGAATGTTTGTGTGTATTATGTGCAATTTGTTCAGTGGATCATTCTGGGAAAACCAGGTTGTAACTGGGTAATTATGAGAAGAGTAAACAGTATTTTCTGACTGTGAGATTCCATTTCTAAAGTTGTAGTAGAAAACTCTTATTATTTACCTTTTTAAGGAAGCATTACCGACAGAGGCCTGGACTGTTTGCCCTCATGAGATTTATTTTTCTCACAAATAAGACCTCCTAGTTGTTTAACAAAATGGGCCTCCTGAAGAAATATACATGGAAAATTATATCTTTCAAGGAAATTGTGACTGAGTAACAAAACTGCAACACATGAGGGCTACATAAAGGAAATAATACTGACTCCCTAAGATCCTTATTAGAAAATGTTGGAGTTTTCAGCACAGTTAAATTTTATTCAACAAGTCTTTATTCTTCAACTGCACCATTTACTATTGAATATAAGCCTATAACGATACTTCATAATATTTTAAAGGCCAGTACAGATATGCCAATGGTGCTATGAGAGTCATGAGTAGACCACTAGAAAAATGAGATATCCAAAGATAAAATTCTGAACCACAAATTTTCTGGCTTAGTTAGTGACAGAGCACTTTTAAGAGGGCATTGCAGCAGAGAGAAACTGATGACCAAGATTTAAAGTCTGCCGGAGAATATGAACTAAAGATGTGGGAATGGAGGATTGGTAAGTGTGGATTATAATTGCAAGTACTTAATGGCCTTAATATCATACAGGACAAGGTGGGAATGGCAAGAGTTGAAGCAAAAAGTAGCTGTAAAGGCCACGTCCTCAATCTCAAACATCATGCTAAGCAAATTAGACTTCACTCTGTAAGGGATGGGCAAGCACTGAAGGGCTTAAGCCTGAGAAGACTTTGGTCAGATATGTGTTTTAGGTCAATCACTCACTTTCCTGCTTTTACCTTTGCTTAAACAATTATATTTCTCAAATGCCCTTTCTCAGATTTAACCAATACATTTTCAGTAGTTCTAAAACTCTAATAGAAATTTAGCAGTGTTTCTCCCAATAGTACAAAAATAACAATTTGTGGACTATTAAACTATCACAGTCTCTCATGATGACTATTCTGTTCACCCTGAAACACTACTCAAACATTTTTAGGATATTTTCCTTTCACACCTGTTTATAACATCCTATAGACTGAAAAGAAAAAACCCTCAGCTAAGTCAAATTCTAAGAGAGAGAATTTGAGCAAAGCTGAGACTTGCAAAATCTACAAATAAGATTTTGGTTCTTGGCTTTCCAGTAGGCAAACATTTTACATTAAAAAAAAAATTCCACTAGGAGGAAATAACACAAGAGCCTCTGTAAGAAAATTACTAAGTATTTGAAATCAGGATTTTGGAGGGTATCACTTGACTTTAGCAAAATCACTTTCGAACATTGACTAATTTGGAAAACTAAATAAAACAGAGAAAAATTAGGCTAACCAGACATCAAACAATAACATTTTTAAAACTAAAGCTATGTTTTATTTATTCCTGCATTTTAAATCAACAACACTTTTATTTTAAGCCAAAATCTTTTAATGATAGCTTTCCTAATTACTGATCTTCAAGAAATCATTTCTGAGATCACTGAATGCCCAGGTACTTTATTATGAAACATTATCTAACTTTATTCTTTCAGTTTTCAATTTCTTTGTGTGCTACAAAATGAGAAGTATAGAAAATATATTGCACATTATTCAGAAATAAATGACTTCTAGTGGCCTACTGAGTACAATTCAGTACTACCCCCACTACCTTTTGGGAACTCTACTGAAAGACTTGATTCAATGCTTCTTCAATTTTTCCATTTGGCTTGCCTAACTGAAACTTCTTTCTGTATGTAGGGGCTTAGTCCATACTCTGCAGTGCCAGAGTTGGAGCTGGTGTCAGTCACATGCAAGACAAGTGCTTGATCCTATGTACAATCTTTCTGGCACTATCTAAAAATTTCAAAGTAAATGCTCCAAATAATTTCCCACAGGTAGGGAAGAAAGTTGGACTAGGAAAGAAGGAAAAAACTTTGAGAAAACTTTGCCTCACAAATGGCCAAATAGCCAGGGTAAATTGGAGGTAGGTAGAAATCACCATTCACCAACAGCTTATCTTATCCTATCACTTCTTTTAATATTAGTTCCCTTCCCCACTTTACTGAACTTTTGACTAAGTCAATAAAATTTGCTTTTGTGAGGAATTTGAACCGAGAAAGTTTATTCAGAAGATATTATCAATAATCTATAAAATCCAAAAGATAATTTTTATGAGATTTTTATTGCAATAAATCAGAACAGATATAGGTTTGTAGGTAGAAAGTTAGAAAAAGGTTTAGGAAAGAGGTGGTTTTAGTAAGGTTCAAGAACCTCTGCCTCTATAAACACAGGCATATTTTAATGTTATTCCTTTCTTATTTTATATGGTTAATAATAATTAAGATTATTATTTGTATTATGTATTGTTAAAATGAGTCAAAATTTTACCATAAATTTTATGCCTATTCTCTATAATTTTTTTAAAAATTATTTTATTGAATCATGGTGAGATAGAGCATTACAAAGCTGCTCATGATTGGGTTTCAGGCATACAATGTTCCAACATCCATTCCTCTACCAGTGCAATTTCCCAGCAATATTGTGGGATTTTCCTCCCATTCCTATAAACCACCCCCCACCCCTGCCTGAATCTATGGCAGGCACTTCTCCTCTCTTTCTCTCTCTCATTTTAGATATTATAGTTTGAAATACAGATATTAAATGGTTATCATGTATATCCCTTTACCTACTTTCAACACTCAGTTCTTTGTCCAGAGTGATTATTTCCAACTAATATTGTCATATTAGACTATCCTCTATCTTAACTACCCTCCACCCCCCCACACTGCATTGTGGTAATTTCTGACCATTTATCTGTCCCCCTGGCCCATCCAAAAGAGAAAATTTAAGATCAAGACATATTAGGAGTGATATTAGCACTGTAGCACTGTCCTCCCATTGTTCATCGATTTGCTCAAGCAGGCACCAGTAATATCTCCATTGTGAGACTTGCTGTTAATGTTTTTGGCATAGTGAATATGTCAAGGGGAGCTTGCCAGGCTTTGCTGTGCGAGCGGGATACTCTCAGTACCTTGCCCGGTTCTCCAAGAGGGGCAGAGGAATTGAAACTGGGTCGGCCATGTGCAAGGCAAACACCCTACACACTGTGCTAACCACACCCAGGAGTGATATTAACAATATATATGAAACATTTTATGCCATATATACATATGTATACACAAATATATATATACATAGTTAATTGCAATATGTGTAGACTTATAAGAGAAAGGCATATTTTCAAGAATTATAATTATTTTTAGGATAAAATACCATTTTCTATTCATTAAGTGTAATATGAATTTATATCACGATCATCCTATTGTTCGGCGATTGCCTCGAGCAGGCACCAGTAACGTCTCCTTCACCCTAGCCCCGGGATTTTAAAAAGTGCCACATTCAAGGCTCTTTCTGAGTTAGGAGAATGAGACCCTTCATTCTTACTGGTATTTGGCATATTGGGTACACCATGGGGAGTTTGCCAGACTCTGCCATGTGGGCAGGTTACAATCAAGGTTGTCCAAAGTAAGAATAAGATAAGAAGATGTCATGCGGCCGCGAATGCGACTGCACAGTTCTGTGAGCTGGGTTTTATAGTCTTTGGGTCTTGGATGTTGATGGGATTATGTGTATGAATTTATATATTTTGCAATAATCATTTTATCAGTACCGAATGTAACCTGCCCAAACTGTAGAGTCTGGCAAACTCCCCGGGGTATACCCAATATGCCAAATACCAGTAACAATGATGGGTCTCATTCTCCTAACTCTGAAAGAGCCTTGAATATGGCACTTTTTTAAAAAAAATTTTTTTTTATTAGTGAAACACCATGAGGTACAGTTGTAGATTTACAATTTTTTGTGCTTGGGTTTGCTTATACAATGATCAGATACCCATCCCTCCACCAGTGCCATTTTCCACCACCATGGATAATATCCCCCCCCACCCCCATCCCCCCATCCCCCCCTGCCTCTGTGGCAGGGCAATCCCCTGTGTTCTCTCTCTCTTTTTGGGTGTGAATATGGCACCTTTTAAAAATCTCAGGGCTAGGACGAAGGAGACGTTACTGGGGCCTGCTCGAGGCAATTTGACAAATAACAGGATGGTCCTGATTCATGATTTGTGATTTTATCAGTAATGAGAGTAATTAACACTTCACATCAATTAATAATATTTGTTAAAAATAAAAGAAATATGATCCATTTAGATTAAATAAAAATTCACCCTTAAGGGAAGAGGTCAAATAATCACAGAATATACTCAGTATCTTATCTTTTTCTTTCTTGTCAGGTTTAAATTTTTTTAAAAATTCTAAACTGACTCACAATAATGGAAATTACATATTTATTCTAAGGAAATGACATCAAACTGAAGCAGCATGAAATACTCAGATATCAAGTAACAGGAAAAATCAATTAACCACATTTTTCCAACCCTGATAAAAGACTGCCAAATGGCATTTCCCCAAAAACACTTTTTAAAAAGTTGCTTTTCTCACAAACATGTATCGATTACTCATTATCTGTCAGAGACAATTTTAGAAATGAAAGAAGATGGAAACATAAAAGGACTTTGCATCATCAAAAATGGCATATTCACAATAACTATACCATTTACTCTTCCCAAGCACACACACAAAAAAATGGATGGCTTCTCAGGGTACCTCACAGTTATGTGTGACTGAATTCCAGTCAACAGAATGTGGTAGAAATGGCAAGCCCCAACCTAACTGTGAAAAAAAGAATCACTCTTGACTTTTCTCCTGTGGGGGCTCCATATTTCAGACTATAGAGGTGAAAGATGGTGGATGCCTTCTCCATCTCCATAGACTGTGATGCAAATGAAGCTTTTGTAGCTTTTGTAGTGTTAAACTCCATGAAGGGGGGTGGGGGTGGTGGAGGATATTTGCTTACCAGACTTACCTGAAATGACTAAACCCTGAACAACATTTTCTAGTATCAGATCAATGAAAACAAGGGAAATAAGTCATAACAGGGTGGGAAATGTGAAGATGAAACCCTGGCAAAGTTCAGAAATCAAGGTGCATATTGCCCATAAGCTGTTAGGATGACCTAAACTGGAAGTGAGAATTCACAGTGATCAGGAATCAGAATAGACTTTTTCAAGATGCAGCAAAGCATGGGGATAGGAAAAGTCTCAAAAGTCTGGAGTACATGCTTTGCATGTGGGAAGCCCATGGTCAATCCTCTGATCACGTGGACCCTGAGCACCACCAGGTACCTCCTCATCCTACTGTCCCCACCCCAACCCTCTTATCCCCCCACCCTCAATTAAAAAAAAAGATATGGAAAACCAAATGCAGGTAAAAGAAATATCTTTTATCATCAAGGAATGAAGTTTCCTTAACCATAGACAGCTAAAATAGGGAAGGAAAAAAATATTTCTTTCTTTCTTTTTTTAGTTTTTGGGCCATACCTATTGATGCTCAGGGTTTGCTCCTGAACCTGCACTCAGGGATCACTCATGATGGGGCTCGGGGGACCATATATGGTGTCAGAAATACAAGGCAAACACCTTATCCGCAGTACTGTCACTGTTCTTATCTAAGAAAATAAGAATTTTAGCAGCTAAGTTTATTATTGTACCAAAGAAAATACCGGATCACTGTTTCACATAAATAACTAGAAAACTGATCTGATCAGACATTTACTACATAATGTGGTGATACTTTGGTTCTAAAGGAAAAAAATCTATGAAGAAAATCACTAAGCATCAAAACTCTCTCATTTTAGAATATATTCAGTAATAGAAACTGAGTATTCCATCTCTTATTTGGTCTGTCTATAGATGCAAACTAATTTCTAACAGATACATAGATTTCAGGACTAATAATGATACCACAATTTATAGCTACCAAGGTCAGCTGGAGTCACTTGTACTGAATGTGGATACACTGTTTTCTCCAAGACAAAAGAGGAAAACAAAAAAAGAACCTAAGAGCGAACAATTCAAACTTGTTTACTATTCCAAGATGGTGTGCTCTGCATGGGCCTCTTCTGAGAAGATGTGAAGCCACAACATGCAAAGACTACACTTCACATCTTGTCAAATCTGCTTTTCAAGGAAGGATGTTCAAATTATAATAGAAAGCAACCTATGAATTTGGGGAAATGAAGAAAACCGTCTTAGGACCAAATGAGTAATGTGTCATGGGTCTTATCACTGGAGGGCAAATCATAACCATCCTCAAAGTTCAACATAAGAGAGTACTGAGTTATTGGAAAATAAAGATTGGAATGAAAAGATCAGAACACTGGGAGATCTTTGAGGACCTTGATCTGTGGTGGATACCACACTGTAGCTCTATAAATTCAAGACAGAAAAGAATGGTGGTGCTGCAGGTTTGAAGTATAAATCATTTCTAAAGAGGACTTGTAGGAATACAGCTAGTTCTGAGAGTTGGAGATGAAGATATTGGTTTTTTCCTGAATGAAATGAACCAGGTAGAAATGATATTTCTGATTTAAAAAAATAAAAATTAAGTAAACCTCACAGTTAAATTGATGATTATGGTTTTGAGCTGAAGATTTTCAATATAATGAGCAACCTGTCATTTACATATATATATTCCTACTTGAATAAAAGTGTGTATTTATATATTCCCACTTGAATAAAAGAAATGATAAAGCACAAGGAGAATTTTACCCTGAAAAACAGTGATGTGGTTCCTATGACATAGAACATGAGAAATAGAAAGTGGCATAAGAATGGTGTTTTTTGATAACAAGAATTTTAGGGTACTCTGTTCTATAATAATATTTTTCTTTTCTCTTTCCATCACTATGATTTATTAACTATAGTGTTTATGATAATAGTGTTATTAGATACTGTTTGATTTTTTGAATATCAGACATATATATTCTACCTTTATTTTGGAATTTGAAAAGAAGACAACATGAAAACTAATGGTATTTCCCAGCATTGCGAATAAAGTAAGATTAAAATATTAAAGTACGTTCTTCCATATTTCTTTTAGTACTTATAGACACTCAGGCTTATTTGATCAGTCTCTCTTAATCAAAGTACTTATACTAGTTCCAGGATCCAGAAACCATCTCACCAATAGTTCTACTCCTTTTTATGTTCTTAGTGTTTTCCCTTCATTACCCACATTATAGAAGAACTCTTTGAAACATAAATGCTCCTGTAAAGAGTGTGCTTAAATTTAGTTCTTTTAATTGAATATAGTTAGCAATGTGACTATATCTACATAAATTGAGGAATATAACTAACAAATCCATTTTTCCTGTAACATACTGCTGCTCACTGAGTTCAAAAAGAAAGAGCGGGATAGACACAGAAAGATTGCGTTCATCTGCGGAACATAAAGCAACAAAAAGGGAGATTAACACCCTGGAATGGCTGAGATTAGTACCAGGAATTTTGCTCCATGAATGGAAGGCCAGCCACACATTCTAGGTGAAAAGAAGCTCAGATAGAGAAGAGAGCACCAAATGAAGGGTGTTGTGAGGGCCCTCCCAGGATGGGAGACGCATGCTAAAAGTAGTCTATAGACCAAACATGATTACCACTCAAAGCCTCTCTTGCAAAACACAGTACCCAAAAGAAGAGAGAGAGAACAAGGGGGAATACCCTGCCACAGAGGCAGGATGGGACGGGGGTGGGGGTGGGGGGGATGCTGGGTCCCGTGGTGATGGATGACGGGCACTGGTGGAGGGATGGGCACTTGAACATTGTATAACTGAAACCCAAGCACAAAATTTGTAAGCCTATAACTGTACCTCATGGTGTTTCACTAATAAAAAAAATAAAAATAAAAATAAAAATAAACAGCTCTTTAAAGAAAAAACAAAAAAAAACACTGTTAAATATCTAATTCACTGCTTTGTATTTAAGTATTATTTTCCTTACTGTGGTTTACAATAATGTAAATGATAAGGTTTTGTGCATAAAACATTCCTACACCTCACCTTCCATCAGAGTGTCTGCTTCTCTCCATCATTGTCTTAGTGTTTCCCACCCCATCAAATCCTTGACACTCTCTCCCTGCTATGATAAAACCAAGTTCTTTAAACTGGTTTCATGTCCTGTAGCTTTTAGCCATGTGTTATTCCCTTACTCTGCTTCTCTACATATCAATTTACAAGAGAGATCAATTTGGTTTTGGCCTTCTCCTTCTGATTGTCTTCACTCAGCATGATTCCTTCCATTTCCTTCCACATAGTGACATATTGCATGATTTAATCTTTTCTTGTAGCAAAGTAGTATGCCATTGTGTGTGTATTATTTGTGTGAATATATATATATATATATATATATACACACACACACATATGTATATGCCATAGTTTCTTTATATAGTCATCTGTTCTTGGACACTTGGTTGTTTTCACATCTGTTTATTGTGAATAATGTTACAATTAACATAGGAACACAAATGTGTGTATTTTTACTGAATAGAGATTTTGGACCCTTGCTGGTTGATGCCAGATATAGAATTGCTATATCATATAGAAGCTCAAGTTTTAGTTTTTGAGAAGTGTCCAGATTATTTTCCAAAGCGATTATACCAGTTTACATTACCACCAGCTGTGATGAGGATTCCTTTTTTTTCCAAATTCACGACACTGGCCATTTTTGTTTTTTGGTGTGTGTCAGTTTCACTGGTGTGAGGTGATATCTCATTGTTTTCATTTGCATTTCCTTAATAATAAACTATGCTGAGCATTTTCTTTCATCTATCTATCAGCCATCAATGTCTTCTGTGAGGAAGCTTCTGTTTAGTTCTCCCATTTGTTGATTGGGTTCATTTTTTTATTGTTAAATTTATAAGTGCTATATATGTATATAGATCCTGGATTTTAATATCTTTGTCAGATGATTGGCAGGCAAATTTTTTTAACCAATCTGTGGGTTATCTTTTAATTCTGATCATTGATTATTTTGTGGCTGATTTAAGTTTGTTAGAAAAACTCTGTTTTAGGAAAAATTTACTCTGGCTTTGTGAATATTTTTTTCAAGTTAGCTTTTGTCATTGACTTCCCCAACTTCCATCTGATGGTAATAGCCATCTGATGACCATGCTCTTCCTATGAGAAACAAAAACCCCACTGTCTCTGCTTTGGGAGAGTGTTCAAGTATTCAGAGCCATCATAAAGTTTGCATTAATTTCTGAGAAGAGTGTTAATATCTGTGAAGAAAGACTCAGAGTTTCTGGGCACAGAATGTTTTCCTGATGGATGGACTAAAGTCAGTGACACCATTATTCATTATAGGTCTTTGTTCAATAGCAATGAGACAAGTTAATGTGGTTTGACTCCAAAGAAAATAAGATCACGGGCATTGTTTTAGATTTCCCATGTCTATTCTCTCCTTCTTTATCATGGTAGGAAATTTAAGTGCCATATCCTAAGGCTTACCCTTTTGATGTACTATATGACTTGGTGATCAAGTTGGATCTCTAAAGAGCCTATGTTTCAACTTGAAAAATCCTATTTGTTCCTAAGATCAAGAAACTATGCAATTAGAAAAGCTTATGGGGTTGGGAAAGGGTTTACTTAATCACTTAATCACTTAACTTCCCGTTAGTCGTCGATTTGCTCGAGCGGGCGCCAGTAACGTCTCCATTTGTCCCTGTCGCGTGCTAGTGTAGCCCAATGGCATCTCTTCGCTCCGGGAACATGGAGGGCCTCAAACCGATCGTTCATGATCTTGACAAAGAAGTCTGACCATCTGATAGGTGGGCGGCCACGCAGTCTCTTGACATCCCGTGGAATCCAATCAGTAACAGCTCTAGTCCAACGGTCGTCTTTAAATCTCATTACGTGACCAGCCCATCTGATTTTCGACACCTTGGCATATGAGACAGCGTCCCTGATCCTTGATCGTCGACGGATGTCAGAACTCCGGATTCGTTCTCTCATTTGAGTGAAACGTGTTACTCCAAGCATAGCTCTTTCTATTCTTCTTTGGGAGACCTGAATGGCGTTCTCATCTTGTTTGCGTAGGGCCCAGGTCTCTGAGGCATATGTTAATGCAGGAAGAACAGTGGAATCAAAGAGATGTGCCCGGAGCCGGAGGTTCTTCGTCCTCTTAGCTATTTCTTCGACGTTCTTGAAGGCGTTCCAAGCCGCTCTCTTCCTCCTGCGCAGCTCGGGTGCCAGGTCATTTCTCATGTTGACCTCTCGACCTAGGTAGACATAGCTGTTGCATTCGGAGATGGTCGTTCCATTGAGAGCGAATGGGGCGTCAGGAACAAGGCTGTTTCTCATAAACATTGTCTTCGTAAGATTCAGCTGTAGTCCTACCTTTCCACACTCACGGTCAAAGTCGGCCAGCATTTGTGCCGCTTGGCTGATGTTTGGTGTTATTAAAACAATGTCATCAGCAAAGCGGAGGTGGTGTAGTTGCCGACCATCTATCTTCACTCCCATTCCTTCCCATTCCAGTCGTCGCATGATGTTCTCGAGGGTGGCACTGAAGAGTTTTGGTGAAATGGTATCACCCTGCCGCACCCCTCTCTTGACATCAACGATCACTTCTTTGTAGAATGGTGAGATCCTGGTAGTGAATCCGCAATACAGCTCACGGAGGATCCTGATGTATTGGGCTTGAATGCCCTGATTGGCTAGGGCTTCAATGACCGCTTCTGTCTCAACAGAATCAAAGGCCTTCTTTAAATCAATGAACGTTAAGCAGAGCGGCATCTTGAACTCCCGAGAAACCTCAATGAGCTTGGTTACCGTGTGGATATGGTCGATGGTGCTGAATCCTTTGCGGAACCCTGCTTGCTCGCATGGTTGTCCTTCATCTAGTGTTTTGCCAATCCTATTCAGGATGACTCGAGTGAACAGCTTGTAGATGACAGACAATAGGCAGATCGGGCGATAGTTGCCAATGTCATGGATGTCTCCCTTCTTGAACAGTAGTACGGTCCTGCTGGTTTTCCATTGGGACGGAACCTTGCATTCAGACAGGTAGCGAGTGAAGAGCCGAGCCAGTGTATTGATGAGTACTGACGGCAGGTTCTTCAGGTGTTCAGGTCTGACCTTGTCTGGGCCGGGTGCTGTTTGCTTCTTTACCAACGAAATGGCGTGTCGGATTTCGGAAGGGAGAACGTTAGGAACGACATACCCATCCTGTGGAATTTGGTATGTCGGCAAGTGGACATGGCTATCGAAGAGATTTGAGTAGAAGTCATGGATAATCTTCTCCATTGCCGTTCTGGAGGATGTGATGGATCCATCAGGACGTCGGAGGGCAGTCATCTTGGTCTTATAGTTGGCGAAGGACAGGCGGGCGTTACGAATACTTTTCCCGGCTTCTGCCGCATCTACCAGTACTTCTGCTCTTCTCTCTTTGAGGTCTTCCTTGATCGCAACTCTGCACTGCTTTGCAAGCTCGGACGTTAGCTTGCGGTTGCCTGAGGCATGCGCCAAACCACGCTGGCGAATTAGCTCAAGAGTTTTCGAAGATAGGCGACTTTTTGTGGCTATCTCTCTCTTGGCGTTCCTCGCACATTCATGGAGGTGCTGAACCAGTCGATCGTATTCCTCGTCAATGTTGTCAACAATGGCATCTTCCCATGTTGCCGCAATAGTACCAAAGAGTTCCCAGTTGGTGGTCATTCTGGGAGTTCTCTTTTTGAACTTTGCAGCCCTTTCTCCCCGCTCTGTGAAGTAGAATTTTGCACGAAGGAGACGGTGGTCCGATCCCGTTCGAAATTTTGGGACAACAGCGACATCAGTCAGGCAAAACCGTCGATTGAATATGATGTGGTCTATTTCATTGTGGAATCGTCCACCGGGAGACTCCCATGTCCATCGTTTAGATTCTGCCTTCTGGAACTGTGAGTTACCATGAATGGTCTTGGTCGACATGATGAACTCAGACATTCTCTCACCCTGTTCGTTCCATTCTAGGCCATGGGTCCCGATGTGAAGTTCTTCAGCTGATCTTCTCGGTCCTATCTTGGCATTAAAATCACCCACAATGATCTTGTAGAAGGTGTGGTCTTCTTTATAGAACTTCTCTAGCTCCATGTAGAACTTCTCGATTTCTCTTTCATCATAATGAGATGTTGGTGCGTAGACAACGAAGATAGAAACTGCAGGCAGTGAGCCACATCTATTCAAATGTAAACGTCCGATTCGGGTTGTTAGGCATTCGAATGAATCAATGCTCTTGGCCAAGTTTGTGTTGACAAGGACACCGATGCCTCCAACACCTCTTTTATCGCATGTTCCGAGGATCAATTCTTCTCCCGTGTCGAAAACAGCATGGTGAGATTCGTGCCTTCTTGTCTCAGTCAGACCACTGATGTCGTACTTGATCATTCGCGCTTGTACCATCAGGTCCTCGATGGATGCATCTGATGCTAGCGTACGTGCATTGAAAGTACAGACGATCATTTTTGTCTTCCTTCGTTGTGGCAGCCTAGGTCGGCCTTGAGATTTTGTCGGCCTCTCCTTTCTCATCCTTCTCAGTGCTGCCATGTCGGTGAAGCCTTCAGGGTCAGGTGAATTAGACCAGTTGTAGTTACTGGTTTTGGCATAACGAATACACAGCGGATAGCTTGCCAGGCTCTTCCGTGCGGGCGGAATACTCTCGGTAGCTTGCCAGTCTTTCCGAGAGGTATAGAGGCTTTTGGGGTGGCCTCTAATCACCCTTGTAGGTGTTACCATATTTGAACCCTATCAAATATGGTACGACAATTCCAGAAGACGGGTATTTAGTGTCTTATGATGTGTTGCGCGGCCACTTTCGGCCACGCGGGTCCGGAAAGCGTCCTGGAGTGTGGCGACGGCTGGGTAGTGGAAGTAGTGTCGAGAGTGGAAATCTGCCAGTGGGGTATTTATCTGGGTAGGGTGGGTCTCCTGTGCACAATTCGATCCCTGGGTGGTTGATGGAAGCAGACAGGGCAGGGTAGGGTGGGGCTCCTGATTAGAATCCCTTTGTCACCTGTGGTGGTGGGAGCAAGCAGAGAAGCTCTGTCCCTGGGTCCGCCGAGCCTGGAGTCCAAGGTCTCAGAGAGTTCCACTTACCTTGTTCTGTGGGTCTTCAGTTGTGCGTGGGTCTCGGCCGGAGCTGCCGCGTGGGTCCGGAAAGCGTCCTGGAGTGTGGCGACGGCTGGGTAGTGGAAGTAGTGTCTATTTGTTCCTAAGATCAAGAAACTATGCAATTAGAAAAGCTTATGGGGTTGGGAAAGGGTTTACACCTATTAGTATTTCCTAATTTTATGTACCATGTCTATATAAAATGATGCAATGTTTGACCAGTCACTCTGACATAAAAGCATGTATTTAGGCTCCTGGAATGTCAAGTGTATAGAAAACTCTCTCCTTTGGTTCTAATAAACTAGAGTTGGCTTATTTATGATTTTAATCTATAACCCATCAGGATTAATATTATGATAGTAAATTCATTACTTATACTCCAAATCACTGTTCTTGGAGTACAAAGTTGTTTCCCTTTATCACACAAAATGTTGAATATTGGAGTCCCCTGGAGGAACTTTTTTAATGTTGCACAAATCCGAGGATAGGAACTTAAAATTAGTGATTATTGCATAGCTGAAGAGGCATCTCTGAAAGTGGTTTTTCACCAGGTCTCAATTTCAGCACAGCCGGGTGTGACCCCATATTAAAAAAGTAGGAATTAAGTTAAAATGAGACCTGAAAGTGTAATCTGATGGGAATCTTTATGAAAAGAGGAAATTTCACTCCAGGTGTGAGGCAGAATCAATATGACAGAAAAGGGTACGAACTGAAAACTAAAGAAGTGTCCACAGAATTGCATGGGTAGCCCCGTGAAAGAATTCTCAATTATGATTTTAGAGACTTTACAATGATTCTACATCATTGACTAATATAAACAAATAAACACTGTCCTCCCGTTGTTCATCGATTTGCTCGAGCGGGCCCAGTAATGTCTCCATTTTGAGACTTGTTGTTACTGTGTTTGGCATATTGAATACATCATGGGTAGCTTGCCAGGCTTTGCCGTGCAGGCAAGATACTCTCGGTAGCTTGCCAAGCTCTCTGAGAGGGGCGGAGGAACCGAACTCGGCTTGGCCTACAAAAGCCCTAACGCTGTACTATTGCTCCAATATAAACAAAAAGGACTACATGAAACTGTAACGTCAGTGCACTGCAAAAGAAATGACTGAAATGAAAATAAAATCTTCTGAGAGGGAGAAAAATATTCACTCACCATACATCTGACAGAGGGCTAATAGATGGGATTTTTTTTTTTTAAATCATGAAGCTCAATTAATAAAAATCATATACCCCATCAAATAATAGGGAAAGGAGATGAACAGATGTTCCCCAAGAAGACATATAGAAAATTCATATGCATATGAAAATATGTACAGCACCACTAATTATCAGGGAAATGCCAATTAAAACCACAATGTATTTTCACTTCAGACCAATAATATTAGCCTACTTCAAAAAGTGCCACCAGGGATGTGGATGTGGTGCCAAAGGAACCAATACCCACTTGGTGGGACTGTCGTCTGGTTCAGCCTCTATTGAAAAATTCCTTTCTTATTTTTTTGCTTTTTGGGTCACACCCAGCGATGCTCAGGGGTTTACTTCTGGCTTTTCACTCAGGAATTATTCCTGGCAGTGCTGGGGGACCATATGAGATGCTGGGGATCAAACCTGGGTCAGCCATGTGCAAGGCAAATGTCCTACCCATTGTGCTATAACTCCGGCCCCTATTGAAAACGTCTTTTAAAAAACCTATGCTTTCATAGGACCTAGTGATTCCATTCCACATCTACTTCAAGAATACAAAATTACAAATTCAAGGGGCCTGATATAGAGAACTAATCAGATATATATCTGAGGTATAGATCTAGATCAAATCTTTATCTAAGGTAGCAGCAGAGCACATATCTTACATGGTTGAGGCCTTAGGTTCCAGAAAAAATCAGATCCAAAAGTAAAAACCTCTAATTCAAACATCTATTTGCACTCCTATTTTCAAATATTATTAACAATAACCAAGATATGGAAAAAACTTAGATGCCAAACAACTGATGAGAGGATAAAGAAATTGTGCTATATATACATAATGGAAAACTATAAGAAAAGGTGAAATCCTGCACTTCGCTGCAGCTTGGTTAGAACTGGAGGATTATTATGTTGAGTTAAATCTGTCTAAGAAGAAAAAATATGAAATGATGTCATTTATATGTGAAAATATAAAAAAATACAGTAAAGAAATAAAATATAGTCAATGATAATAGACCCTGAGAATCACTCTTTGAGTGCTAGAACCATAACTATTGCTTTTTTATATCTCCTATAATGCCTGACAAAGTTCTTCCAGAAATATTGATTGATAAGTAATTAAGAGGGCTTCTACAGACACTATCACACTTTGTACCTAAGCTTAATTAAATCTCAAAAGATCACAGACAGGATAGAAAGATATTCTTTCTATAATGACTGTGTCACAATCAGCTATCAGCATTTTTAACAGTGATGAGCAGTCAAAAGTGATTTGAGACTCATAAATGCTTATTTTCTAATTCCACCTGAGGTTAAAAGATGATGGAGTAATAATATAACTAAAAGGTTATGGCTAGTGTTTTTTTTCCACCTGGACACACTCTAGTGGGCTGAAGAGAGCATTCCCTACAAACAATGTGGAAACGGGTGCTAATGACTTAAAACTTCAAAAGCTTCTTAATTAGACCCTATTCTAGTAAAGTTGATAAAGCTGTGTTGGAGAAACACTGTCATTGCACATTTCAGATGACATAATCTGTCACAGTTCATCGAGTCATAACATTAGTTAAACTATCCTAGGATTAAGTCACCATATTTTATTGAACACTAAGGTAGAACTGAATTATTCTTTTCTTATTTTCAATGATTTTTTCCATGTGTTTCTTTGTTCTGTTTGTGATTGAACATATTGGCTAAGAGGAAAGAAAATATTTTTTGCAGAGGTCAAAGCAGAAGATGAGACGAAAGAAGTGAGTTAAAATTAACAGATCTGTTACTAGATCTGGAACGATAGCGCAGCAAATAGGGCGTTTGCCTGGCACGCAGCCGATCCGGGTTCAATTCCTCTATCACACTTGGAATTCCCAGCAAGCTATTGAGAGTAGAGAGTATTCCGCCCGCACAGCAGAGCCTGGCAAGCTCCCCATGGCATATTCAATACGCCAAAAACAGTAACAACAGGTTTCACAATGGAGACGTTACTGGTGCCCGCTCAAGCAACTAGATGAGCAACGGGAGGACAATGCTACAGTCACTAGAATATTCTTCATGTAGTTTTTTTTTTCTTTTTGGGTCACACCCGGCGATGCTCAGGGGTTACTCCTGGTTCATGCACTCAGGAACTACTCCTGGCCGTGCTCAGGGGACCATATGGGATGCTGGGGATCGAACCTGGGTCAGGCCTCATGCAAGGCAAACGCTTTACCTGCTGTGCTATCACTCCAACCCCACTTCATGTGCATCATCTGTGAAACATGAATGATATCAAAATTTCTTCCTCAATAAAAAATTAGCTGTCACACATTGCCTCCCATGCAATAGATGAGTCATTAGTTGCTTTCTATTCTTTGTTGTTGATGAACCTTATAACCAAGTTTGGGGAAAGGATTTGAGACTGAAAGAATTAAAACTCAAATCTTTTTTTTTTTTTCCCCTTTATTTTATTTTATTTTTTTTAAAGTTGTATATTTACAATTTTTTTGTGCTTTGGTTTCAATTATACAATGATCAGATACCCATCCCTCCACCAGTGCCCATTTTCCACCACCATGGATAATATCCCTCCCACCCCCATCCCTCCATCCCCCCTGTCTCTGTGGCAGGGCAATTCCCTGTGTTCTCTCTCTCCGTTTGGGTGTTGTGGTCTGCAAAAGAGGCATTGAATGGCAAACATGTTCAGTCCATAGTCTACTTTCGACATGCATCTCCCCTCCTGGGAGGATCCTCCAAACATCCTTTATTTGGTGCTCCCTTCTCTATCTGAACAGCCCTTTCCTCTAGGATACCCGGCTGGCCTCTAAGTTATGGAGTAATCCTCCTGGTGCTGATCTCAGCTATTCTTGGGTATTAATCTCATACTTTGTTACTTTATATCCCCCAGATGAATGCAATCTTTCTATGTCTATCCCTCTCTTTCTGACTCATTTTGCTTAGCATGATACTTTCCATATTGTACCACTTGTATGTAAATTTCATGACTTCATCTTTTCTAAGAGCTACATAGTACTCCATTGTGTAGATGTACCAAAGTTTCTTTAACCAGTCATCTGTTCTTGGGCATTCAGGTTTCTTCCAGTTTCTGGCTATTGTAAAGAGTGCTGCAATGAACAAACAAGTGCAGATGTCACTTCGACTATACATTTTTGCCTCTCTGGGATATATTCCCAGGAGTGGTATTGCTGGGTCAAATGGGAGCTCAATTTCTAATTTTTTGAGAATCGTCCATACTGTTTTCCAGAAGGGCTGAACCAGTGGACATTCCCACCAACAGTGAAGGAGTGTCCCTTTCTCGCCACATCCACGCCAGTATCGGTTGCTTTTGTTCTTTTGAATGTGGGCCAGTCTCTGAGGTGTGAGATGGTATCTCATTGTGGTTTTGATCTGCATCTCCCTGATGATTAATGATGTAGAGCATTTTCTCATGTGCTTTTTTGCCATTCGGATTTCTTCTTTGAGAAAGTTTCTGTTCATTTCATTGCCCCATTTTTGGATGGGGTTGGATGTTTTCTTCTTGTGGAGTTTAACCAGTATTTTGTATATCCTGGATATCAACCCCTTGTCAGATGTGTATTCGGTGAATATCCTTTCCCATTCTGTAGACTGTCTTTGTATTTTGGTCACTGTTTCTTTGGAGGTGCAGAAGCTTCTTAGTTTAAGATAGTCCCATTTATCTATCTCTGTTTTCACTTGCTCGGCCAGTGGCGTGTCATCTTTGAAGATACCATTAGCTTCAATGTCATGGAGGGTTTTGCCAACTTTATCTTCAATGTACCTTATGGTTTCTGGTCTGATGTTGAGGTCTTTAATCCATTTTGATCTTACTTTTGTACATGGTGTTAGGCAGAGTTCTGAGCCTATTTTTTTGCATGTAGCCGTCCAGTGATGCCAACACAATTTATTAAAGAGGCTTTCCTTACTCCACTTCACATTACTTGCACCTTTATCAAAGATTAGATGAGCATATGATTGAGGAGAGATGTCAGTGTATTCAACCCTGTTCCATTGGTCTGCAGTTCTGCCTTTGTTCCAGTACCATGCTGTTTTAATTATTACTGCTTTGTAGTACAGTTTGAAGTTCGGGAGGTTGATTCCTCCCATTTTCTTTTTCCCAAGAATTGCTTTAGCTATTCGTGGGGGCTTATTGTTCCATATAAATTTCAAGAGTGTTTGCTCCATTTCTTTGAAGAATGTCATGGGTATCCTTATAGGGATTGCATTGAATTTATACAATGCTTTCGGTAGTATTGCCATTTTGACAATGTTAAGTCTCCCGACCCATGAGCAGGGGATATCTTTCCATTTCCTCATGTCCTCTTTTATTTCCTGAAGTAGCGTTTTGTAGTTTTCTTTGTACAGGTCCTTTACTTCCTTAGTTAAGCTGATTCCTAGGTACTTGATTTTCTGGGGCACAATTGTGAATGGGATTGTTTTTTTCATGTTGCTTTCTTCTCTCTCACTGTTTGCGTATAGGAAAGCCATGGACTTTTGGGTATTGATTTTATAACCTGCAACTTTACTATACGAGTCTATTGTTTCTAGGAGTTTTTTGGTGGAAGTTATTGGGTTCTCTAAGTAGAGTATCATATCATCTGCGAATAGTGAGAGCTTGATTTCTTCCTTTCCTACCTGAATGCCCTTAATATCTTTTTCCTGCCTAATCGCTATTGCAAGTACTTCCAGTACTATATTGAACAGCAGTGGAGAGAGTGGGCATCCCTGTCTCGTCCCTGATCTTAGAGGGAAGGCTCTCAGTTTTTCCCCATTGAGGATGATGCTTGCTGTAGGCTTGTGGTAGATGGCTTTAATTATGTTGAGGAAGGTCCCCTCTATACCCATTTTGGCTAGGGTTTTCATCATAAAGGGGTGCTGGATCTTATCAAATGCTTTCTCTGCATCTATTGATATGATCATATGCTTTTTATCTTTTCTTTTGTTGATATGGTGGATTATGTTGATTGATTTCCGAATGTTAAACCATCCTTGCATCCCTGGGATGAATCCTACTTGGTCATGGTGTATGATCTTTTTAATGAGTAGTTGGATTCTATTTGCTAGTAGTTTGTTGAGGATCTTTGCATCTGTGTTCATCAGGGATATCGGCCTGTAATTCTCTTTCTTTGTGGTATCTCTGTCTGCTTTTGGTATCAGTGTGATATTTGCTTCGTAGAAACTGTTTGGAAATGTAAAACTCAAATCTTAACCAGTTGTTTTCTATATATATTATTAGCTATTGCTGTGCAACAATACCAAAGGTAAAACCATAACTCTGTTTGTCTGGTACAACAATTGTATTAATTCAATGTATACATGAGGTTAGTTATGATATAACTCTAGAACTTATTCATTTACATTATTAGAACATCTGATCCATTAAACAACTCCCACTTTCCTTTTTCTAGAGCTCCTGCAAGCACCATTTACATTGTTCTTTTAGTTGGACTTTTTTACATACTTCATATACGTTGATCATGCAAGTATCAGTCATTCTGGAACTGGCTTATTTCACTTGCACAATGTTCTGTAGGTTCATCTGTAGTTTTCCATATGGGATGACTTCCTTCTTCTTGAAAATACTCTCATACAATTGTATAGTAGATTTTATCCATTTATCTGCTGGATATCTCTATTTCTCTGATATTTAAAATTATTCAATTTTTGAAAATATTAAAGTATAACTGCTAGATAATATAAATATGCTTTTAATATTTTGATGAATGGCCATTTTTCTATAATACTATATTATATTATATTCATATTCACATATATAAAGGTTACCATTTTTTACACATCATTGCTTCTTTTGTCATTTTTTCCTTTTAGAATAGACAACCTAATAGATATTAGGTAACATATCTTTGCAGCTTTTATTTGAATTCTCTTGATGATTAGTGATGCTAAACACCTTTTTATATACTTGTTGGCCATTGTATCTTTTCTTCAGAGAAATATTAATTCTAGTTCTTTGCCCATTTTAATAGATTTATGGGTTTTTTGCTATTGACTTGTAAAAATTAATTATTAAATATTAATCAGAGCCTGGCAAGCTACCCGTAGCATACTTGATATGCCAAAAACAGTAAAACAATGGGCCTCATCCCCCTGACCCTGAAAGAGCTCCCAATATGGCAGCATTAAGAAGTATGAGCAAGTAGAGGCTGATAAAATTTCAGGGTCGAGCTAGGCTGCCAAAACAAAGAAGAACTAAAATGACTGTCTGTACTTTCAACACACGTACACTGGCATCAGAAGCATCCATTGAGGACCTGATGGTGCAAGTGCAGAAGATCAAATACAACATCATTGGTCTGACCAAGACGAGAAGGCATCAACCATACCATGCCACTTTTGACACTGAAGAAGAACTGTTCCTTGAAACATGCAACAAAAGAGGCATTGGTGATGTTGGTGTCCTCGTCAACATGAACTTTGCCATAAGCATTGATTCATTCGAATGCCTAACATTACAAATCGGACTCTTACTCTTGAATGGATGTGGCTTACTGCCAGCAGTTTCTATCTTCCTCGTCTATGCACCAACTTCCAACTACGATGAAGAAGAAATTGAGAAATTCTACATGGAGCTGGAGAAGTTCTAAAAGAAGACCACACCTTTTACAAGATCATTTTCAGTGATTTTAATGCAAAGATAGGACTGAGAAGATCATCCAAAGAACTCCATTGGGACCCATGGTCTAGAATGGAACAAATAGGATGAGAGACTGAGTTCACCATGTCTACCAAAAACATCATTGGTAATTCACAGTTCCAGAAGGCCAAATCTAAACGTTAGACATGGGAGTCTCCCGGTGGACAGTTCCACAAAGAAATTGACCACATCATATTCAATGAAAGGTTTTGCCTGACCGATGTCGCTGTTGCCTCAAAATTTGGACCACTGTCTCCTTGCAAAATTCTACTTCACAGAGTGGGAATAAAGGGATACAAAATTTAAGAAGAGAGCTCCCAGAATGACCTACCAACTGGAAGCTCATTGGCACTATTGTGGCAACATAGGAAGATACTGTCATTGACCACATCGACAAGGAATATGATTCAGCACCTTCATGATTGTGTGAGGAACTCTGAGAGAGAGAAAGCCACAAAAAGACACCTGTCTTTGGAAACTCTCTCATTCACCAGCGTGGCTTGGCACGAGTCTCAAGCAACCACAAGCTAACGTCTGAGCTCGCAAAGCAGTGCAGAGAAGCGATAAAGGAAGAGAGAAGAGCAGCAGTGCTGACAGATGCGGCAGAAGCTGGGAAAAGCATTTGCAACGCCTGCATATCCTTTGCCAAGATGACTGCCCTCTGACATTCTGATAGATCTATCAAATCTTCCAGAAGGGCAATGGAAAAGATTATCCATGACTTCTACTCCGATCTCTTCAACAGTCACGTCCACCTGCCCACATGCCAAAGTCCACAGGATGAATATATCGTTCCCAACGTTCTCCCTTCCAAAATCTGACACGCTATTTTGTTGGTAAAGAATCAAACAGCAACCGGCCCAGACAAGGTCAGACCTGAACACCTGAAGAATCTACCATCAGTACTCATCAATACACTAGCTTGGCTCTTCACACACTACCTGTCTGAATGCAAGGTTCTGTCACAGTGGAAAACCAGCAGAACCGTTCTACTGTACAAGAAGGGAGACATCCACAACATTGGCAACTATCGCCCAATCTGCCTGATGTCTGTTGTCTACAAGCTGTTCACTCAAGTCATCCTAAATAGGATTGGCAGAACACTATATGAAGGACAACCATGCGAGCAAGCCAGGTTCTGAAAAGAATTCAGCACGATTGACCATATCCACACGGTGACCACACTTATTGAGGTTTCTAAGGAGTTCAAGATGCCACTCTGTCTAATGTTCATTGATTTAAAGATGGCTTTCAATTCTGTTGAGACTGAAGTGTTCAACAAAGCTCTAGCCAAACAAGGCATTTAAACTCAGTACAGCAGGATCTTCCATGAGCTGTATTATGGATTTACCACCAGAATCTCACCATTCTACACGCAAGTGATCATCAACATAAAAAGAGGGATTCAGCAGGGCGATACTATTTCACCAAAACTCTTCAGTGCCACCTTCAAGAATGTCATGTGATGACTGCAATGGGAAGGAATGGGAGTGAAGATAGACACTCAGCAACTACACCACCTCCGCTTTGCTGATGACATTGTTCTAGTAACACCAAATGTTAGCTAAGCAGCACAAATGCTGGCCGACTTCAACCATGAGTGTGGAAAGATCAGACTGCAGCTGAATCTCACAAAGACAATGTTTATGAAAAATGGACTAGTTCCTGACATTCCATTTGCTCTCAATAGAACGAACATCTCCGAATGCAGCAGTTATGTGTGCATAGGTCGAGAACTCAACCTGACGAACGACCTGGCACCTGAGCTGCACAAGAGGAAGAGAGCAGTGTAGAAGACCTTCAAGATCATTGAAGAAATAGCTAAGATGACGAAAAATCTACGGTTCCGGGCACATTTCAACTCCACCATTCTCCCTGAACTAACATATGTCTCAGAGACCTTGGCCCTACGAAACAGGATGAGAACACTATTCGGGTCACCCAAAGAGGAATCGAAAGAGCTATGCTTGGAGTATCATGCTTCACTCAAGTGAGAGAAGGAATCTGGAGTTCTGACATATGTCGATGATCAAGAATCAGGGACACTGTTTAATTTGCCAAGGCATCGAAAATCAGATGGGCTGGACACGTAATGCAATTTGAAGACAACTGCTGCACTAGAGCTGTTACCACCTGGATTCCACGTGACTTCAAAAGAATGCGTGGCTGCCCACCAACAAGATCGTCAGAATTTTTCTTCAAGACCCTGAACAAATGGTTTGAGGCTCTTTGTGTTCCTTTACCGAGCAGATGCCATTGGGCTACAGTAACATGCAACAGGGACAAATGGAGATGTTACTGGCACCTGCTTGAGCAAATCGATGAGTAATGGGATATCAAGTGATCATTGAATCAGTTATCAGATATAAGGTTCAGTAACTTTAAAAAGTGTTGAAAAATTAAAATATCTATATGTGAAAGAATAAAAGATGCTTCCTTACTCCATATGCAAAAATCACCTTTAAACGAATTAAAGATTTAAACATCAGACCTTAAACTGTAAAATTTCTAAAAGAAAATATTGGGAAATACGTTCTTGACACTGTTTTAGACAATAGATAGAACATGAATAGAACTTAGATATAATGTCAAAAATATAAGCAAAGAAAAGTAATATTAGAAAAGTAGAACTACATCAAACAAGAAAACTTGCACAGCAACAAAAACCATCATCAAAGTGAAAGGTAACTCATGCTATTGAAGAAATATTTGCAAACTATACATCTGGAACTGAAGACCTCCGGTTCCAGCCACAGCCATGCTTATGACCCTTTCCACATGTTTGGACTAGCCTCACGCATGAAGGGACCAGCCGAGGAACCCAGGTGTACAGGACCCGGTGCATAGATCTCCAAGCCTGCTCAGATTGGGACTTGGGCCTCCTCCACTCAGATCCCCCATCTTCCAGTATGTTGGCATTACACCCACCAACTGCCCCCGGTGCCATGTAATCCATCAATGGCCAAAACTCAGAGACCATAAAACCCTGCTCCCGGAAGTGCGCGGCCAAATCACAGCTGCATAACATCTTATCATCTAGTTCTTACTCTGGAGAACCTGGAAGGCTACCAAAAGTATCCTGCCCACACAGGATACAGGCAGAGTCTGGCAAACTCCCCATGGCTTATTCAATATGCCAAAAACCAGTAACAATGATGGGTCTCATTCTTCTGAACCTAAAAGAGCCTCAAATGTGGCACTTTTTAAAATCTCAGGGCTAGAGTGAAGGAGACGTTACTGGGGCCTGCTCTTGGCAATCAATGAACAACAGGAAAACAGTGATACAGTGATATATCTGGAATTTACCATTTGGTAGTTACTCACTATGGTTTCCTTACTTAGTTTGTACCCTCTTTTTTTTGTATTTTGAACTTGGGAACATTTCTCCAGACTTCTGAAGTCCTGTGAGGTCTTTAGAATTCTATTAAAACTAGCCCAGGTGAAAGCATGGCATATACTGCCTCAAACCTTGAAAGGCACCTTCATGCAAAGCAATTAATTAGATTTTGTGGAGATAACAGTTCAGGTCCTTCGGATGTGAGCAACAGAAATCCGAATTTTTTCAAGGTTTTGGGTAGCAATAAAAATGTCTTTTAGGATGTCTCGTAAAATTCTACACTTGTAAAGGGTAGGACTTATAATATATCTGAGACTTTTAACAATAAAAATTTAGAGCACCAAAACATGAAAACAATTATCTATATTCCTCTTCCTCTGCAATCACATCAAGCTGCTGAAGATTCAGCATCCAGATAACCATTACAAAATGGAACCCACTACATCAAGCTTCTTAAGATTCTAACCTAGCTTATTGAATGCCCATTGAGTAAATTCTAACCTAGCTTATTGAATGCCCATTGAGTAAATAAGAGAAAGGAGGAAATCATTATTAAAGTACCCTTAAACCTTTGACAACTGGGACAGATTCTAAAGAGAATAGATATGCTTTTTAGGACTTCTATGTGAAAGTTAAACAAACACATGAACAACAAAATTTAAAGTGAGGCAAGCAAGACTGATGAACATTAAATGTCAATCTAAGATAAGTGCACAGCATTTTTATATAAATATATGTATAATCATATGAAGATTATTCATATATATAATGTTTCATTTATCCTAAGTTATATATATTCTATATATTCATCTTAGAATATTTATATATTCTTGGGAAGCTTACAATTTCAGTATGAAGATTATAAATGCTGTCTTCAAATATTACTTAGTCATAGAGACATCTCTAGTTAGATTTAATGTTCCTTAAATCAGAATGACATCTTCTTAGCTTATTTAAATTTTAAGAGGGTCTAAAGAAGATTGTATTAAGAGTTTCTGGGTTGATTTTCATTTCTGCGATGTACTGGTCAAGTCATTAAAATAACCTTAGATTTTTGAATGAATTTATAGTTTTACTTCAGGATAGAATCAGTTTCCCAAACAATTTTCTCATATATATTTAATATAGATACATTTATTTTGATGAGCTTAAATTATCATGATAAGCATAGCAATAATTGATAAAGAATACAGATATGTTACTGCTAAATATACATTTGAAATAATTTTGACATTTCTGCTGTGACCATATTTAGAAGCCATGTCTCTGAAAATTCCTTTCTATTTGGACATTGTATAGTTAAATAGAGAATATATTCTCAATGGTATTCATTTATTGATAACACACTTTTGGACCACAGAGAAATTAAGTTAGCATTGGTAGCTATTTTTCATATGCTTAGAAATTCTGCCATGCTTAAACAAATTAAGCTTTTTTCTACTGATTTATGTAAAGTGTAATTAACAAATTAATACATATAAAGATAAGATAATAGAAAGTACCAAGCAATAATGTAGTTGTGTTGTTTTTGAAAATTACTGAAAGTAATGGAAAAACTAATCTGCTATAAATTTCTTTTAATTAAATAGTGTTTGGAATAACAATTTTTTTCTCATTTCAATCTATCTCATAGCATTCTTGTATGTTTTTCATCTTTATGTTATGGGAAAGTATTATAATATTGCTTCTGTTTTCTCTATAGCATATTTATTAATTATAAAGTAATTGGACTGGAGTTAGAATAATGTTTTAGTAAGTCCTGTTGCTTTTCAAAGCCAATTTCATTTCCAAATGCAATGTTGCTTATTTAATATGATAAACATTCTTATTATAATAACCAGATATATTTAGCATAGTTAAAACTCATCATTATATGACAAATCACAAAATACCTGCAAAGCTAGATAGCATAATTTAGAACATTGTTTGGATAATTTATGCTATTTATTATTATAATTTGTATGAATGTACCCAAGGTTCAAGTACAAATACAAATAAAACAATCAATTAAAACATAATAAACAACTAATGATAATTTTTTTATGATGACTATTCAAGTATATCAAAGGATGAATGTGAGGAAAAGTCTTATTGCATATTGCGTATTTCACTTCCTGGAAGATTGTGGGAATTGAAAAAGACCTTTCATGACTACAACAACTGAAACCTAGTAATTTTCAAATGGCATATGAAAGCACTAGTGGACACTGCCTTTAACAGTCATCAGTGGCCTTTTAGGGTGAGGTGCACGGTGGGGTGTGTCTCAGATAGATTCAGTTGGAGCAGTCCAAGGCTTACAGTGAATGCAAACAGCTTTGAGTGGTGTTGGGCCCACTTAGATTTCCAGGCATGTCCCAGAATTGATATTAACTCCCCAGTGATGCAGGATACAGATATCTTACTAGACTCCGAGAGAGAGGAGAGAGGAGAGAAGAGAGACAGACAGAGACAGAAAGACAGAAAGAGGGAGAGAGAGAGGGAAAGAGAGAAGACAGAGAGAGAAGATAGTCTCTAACCTCTATCCACCTTGACTTCCTTGAATCTTTTCATTATACTTTGTTCCTGGAGCTGTAAACTCCATGACCCATAGTATGTTGTAGAGTATTCCCATCAGACCCTACAATGTCTTGTCAAAATCATAGATTCTCTTTCCCCATACAAATAAGCTAATTCATCCTTCTTAGGTAATAGTGGTTTGAGATTGGGACGGTAAGTTGACCATGCATAGAGCTAAATGGGCACCTGGTACATTAGTAAGAACATTTATGATTAAGTATATCTACCATGAAACGCCTTTGACTTCAACCTATACCAATAAATTCCTGTTTCTTAATAGCAAATGAAATTCCAGCATAGTTTTCTGGGTTTGTTCTCAAAAGAATTATTGTTTTCACCTATCACAGAAAGGAATGATTTTCTCAAGAAATGAATCATAATATTCTTAACTAAGTTGAGTGTTAGTTCTAGGCATAAAAAAAATGGAGACAAGTGAAGGGCTATTTTTTTAAATTTCCTAATGCCTCCTTCAATGTTTTATATGAATTATATTCTTAGGTTTTTTTTTCCTGAAAATTTACAGTTTAAAAAAATCATGTTCCCATTTCTGTTTAAAAACCTAATAAAATTTTTTCTGAAGTGCTCCTCCGTCTGTTGAATAATTTAGTTTTTATTTTATTTGAGATCACATACCGTGGTATTATTTAGGGACTCCTTGTGACACTGTGCTCAAAGATAAACTTAGATCATACTTGGGGGACCATAAATAGTGTTGGGGATCAAATTGGGATTTTATTATAATACTGATACCTCAGTATTATATTAACATATATGTAACCATACATTTTTTCTTTTTAAAATAATTTACACTTATATATTTTGTTATCTGCTCAACACTTTTTATCATTTTTCTGATTTTCTTCTCATTTTCATTTTGTCCTTTTAAATTTAGATTGTTACTGATTTCTCATAGGCCTGCAATACTGTATACTGTATGAATATGGATACTGCTTCATAAATTCATATGTGTATATGACTTGTCATGCCCAACATAAAGTCCTGTTTCCATCAATATGTTCAAATGATCCCCTATATTCACCTTTATTGGTTTCATTTTGTTTGAGGGTACTCAGGGCTTACTCCTGAGTCTGTGCTCAGAGATCATTTTTGACTGAGTCAAGTGTAGCGACACTGAAGCTGAAAACATGGTGGAGTCCCCTGGGTTTTTCACTATCCTGGGGGTCACTTGAAAGTTGGCACAAAAAAGGTCCTCGTCTCTGCCTCTTCTGTCAGTGCTGCCATGTTTGTGATGTGCATGAAGTGTGAGAAGTATGATCTTTTAAAACGTATGATCTTTTACTTAATATTGCTCAGAAACATAGTTCTCGATTTTCAAAACTTAATCTTGATAGAGCATTCATCTATCTCAATGTAACTATCTTTGTTCAATGTATTATAGAAACATGGATTTATATCATTCAATATAATATAAACTAAGTGGTCAAAACATTTCAAGATCCATTTAGTTATAATTGATAGAATCTTAAAATTACATGTAAATTTTCCATCTTTTTTTTTTGGTTTGAGGCATAAACTGAGGTGTTCAGAGGCTACTACTGGCTTGTGGTTGGGTCACCTGGTGATGCTTTGGTGACCATATGGTTCCAGGAATCAGACCCAGCTCCCACAAGTAAAGCATGCACTCATTCAGTCCACTGAGCTCTTTCTCTGGCCCCAGCTATAGATTTTTAAAAAATCTTTCAAATGTTAAACGGAGAGAATAAATATTTATATCGAAGTTCATAATATATGTTACTATACTCAAAGGTGTTTTTTTCTATGTTTTTCAAACATTAGGAAGTCGTATTTTAAGCATTTAACTTTTTAATTTCACTACTTATATGTAGTTAGTTTACTATGTTTTAGCTACATTTTAAGAAATTTGTTGGGAGTCCTTTTTTTTTTTTTCCTGCACAGGTTTTTTGATTTGGTTTTGGTTTTGAGTGGTGCACCATATCAAGGGTTACTCCTGGTTCCGTGCACAGAAATAACTCCTGGTTGAGCCTGGGGTCTGGGGTGTTAGGGGTCAAAACTGATTGGCCAAGTACAAGGCAAGCACCTCACCCACTGTATTTTAGCTCTGGCTCTATGGCTGGGAGTTTTGAGTGAAAGCTTTCTACTTATTCTCAGTTAAAAAGAATAAGGTCACAGGTGTTACTGTCACAAGGAAAGCCAAATACTTTTTAGAAATATATTCTAATAATAATTGAAAGAGACCTGTGTTAGAATTTTTGTTTGCACTTTCCTCTCATTTTTTTAGAAATTTGTAGTCTATGTTCTATAATTACTGCATAAACTATATAATTTAGAAAAATAATTATAAATTTGTGAACTAAGATATGAATATATATTTTTCTAAAAGATATGTACTAAAAATGTGTAGTAAATAATGATACTCATATGTCTTCCTCAATATGGAGGCTAATTTTACTGCGGTAGAAGCAAACTTGAGATAAATGTGTGAAATATGGGGTCCTCATGCATTCTATAGGTGTCTCCAGTTCTCTTATCTGCCAAATTTGGAAACTCTATGAAAATTAGAAGTTGCTTCCTTGGAGATTTTCACTGTTGGGTTCTCTCCGTACTGATTTATCCATCATTAAAACTCCATCCCACTTCCCTAATACACTTGAAAGTTGAAACAACTTAATGACAGTTTGAGATTTTTAAAAAACTTTAATATTTTTTCTTCTAGAACTTTCTTTACATGTGGCAAAATTATATCTGAGGATATATTGCTGAATATAAGAATTAATTATATTTTAATTCAGTGATTTTTAAAGTAAATCTATGGTTAATAGCAGTACATTTGGGGGTAAGATACCACTGTTAGAACCATATTGTATACTAACGATTCTACCATACCAATTACTTTGGGGATCACTAAGAAATTAGGAAAAGGATCAAAAATAACAAAAAGGAGTGACTAGATCTGAACTGAATGCCTTAAAAAACAATAAAGAACTAGAACTTTTTGCTTTCCCATCAGGATCACTAAGGAAGGAGAGGGTGTCCATTTTCAAATTAAAATCTGTGGCTCCACACAAGATCCTTCAGCTTAATCCCCACCCCAGTGTTTATTTGTGTAGATACAACCTGAATGACCTGATTCGTTTCTGATTCATTTCATTTGAACAACTGCATAATCACACTACACAAATAGAGCCTTGAGGGGTTAAAAGGTGAGTGGAGAATGTGGGGGAGTTGTGGCTAATTTCAATATAAGATGGGCAATTAAATCAAGTATGACTTGTTCAGCAGAACTGCATGGAGAGACTAGTGACTTATAAATAGAATTTCAAGGTGGGGGAAAGCTAAGGACAGACTCTCTCTTCCTATGACTGCATTCTCAATGATAATTTCACAAAGGTGCAAGGGTCCAAAAATTATGGAGGGAAAAATGTCTAACCTTTAGCCCAATGTCTAATTACAATAAGAGAATGCAATAAAATATTCCAGAATGCAAAAGCACATGTAGAGAATAAAAATCAAGAAAAATTATTCCAGTTCTGAGCTAGATAACTAATGAGATCACAGTAGGAATACTACTCAGTGGAACCTTGTTAAACAATGGAAGCTATAAGAAATAAGAGGAATACTGTGAGCCACAACATGACTCGAATGAAAGAGGAAGTCCAGTCACATGTAAAAGGTTAAAGAAAAAAATTAAAATTTCTTTTCTTCTCTCTTGTTTTCTTTCATTTTGGTTTTGGGGCCACAATTAGCGGTGCTTAGAGATTATTCCTGGCTCTGCACTCAGCATTCACACCTGGGATCATATGAATTAAGGGGGATTGAAACTAGATTGACCACATGCAAGGCAAATGTACTGCCTGTTGTAAATCTCTCTGCCCCCACAAATCCTATTAATGGAGAGTATCAGATGACGGTATGAGAATACGACAAAGCAAAAAGTTCAGACAGCAGGGTTATTGGAACAGATTTTACACCATGATTCTGGGTCAGCCCTGACCTTATAAAACACAGAAATAAGTGACTGGAGGTGAAATAAATGAAATTCAATGAAAATTTAATGCAAATTTTTAGATAAGTGCTGGGAACTATTTGCTGTGGCAAGGAAAAGACAAATAGTTACAACTTTCCTAAAATGTTGAACCCAGAACATGCATATATTTTGATGAAAAGTGTCAAACCCTTCTCCCTATTTGCTAATTAATAAAGAAATCCAATCTTACATGATGATTTTTAAAAAATTCGAATGATCTTTCAGTGTTTAGAGAAGTTAATCTCACGTTTTGGAGCTTATCAATACAGTCTCAGGAGCCATAGGTATAGTCAGGGCATTTAAAGGACAGATAAGCACTTGTCAGGAGACAGATTGCAATTAGTAATGGGACACCATCATGGTACCTTGGGCAGACTGCTTTGAAACTAGTGGATCAGGCTGGTCTACATAACAAAACAGCCACGGTATATTCAGCTGGTTGAAATTCATGATAATGCTGAAATGTTTTCTGGTGATAGCAGCTGCCAGATACATCTGGTCCAATGATGAGATCAAATAAGCTTTAAGAAGTGTTTCATGGTAACTTCTTCCTGATTTTCCCAAAGTAAAGGATTATTCCCTAAGAAGACTCAACACTGTACCTTGCAAAGATTTACTCAGTCCAGCAGGTGCAACTTGAACCTGCTTTCATTTCAGTCATCTCTGATCACATCACTTACCAGTGTGTGCTTAGTTCCAAATTTTCTATGGAAAGTCTCAGAAATGAGTATGCCCAAGCCCATTTCTCCATTTGCTATGGTTAAAAATAAACCAAAAAATACTAAGAACAAGCTTAGAAAGAAAATCTCCAAACTCATACTTTTGTTTAAAAAAAAAAAACGGGTTGGAGCAATAGCACAGTGGATAGCATTTGCCTTGCATGCGACTGACTCAGGTTCAATTCCTCTGTCCTTCTCAGAGAGCCTGTCTAGCTACTGAGAATATCCCACCTGCACAGCAAAGCCTGCCAAGCTCCCCATGGCGTATTCAATATGCCAAAAACAGTAACAAGTCTCACATTGGAGACGTTACTGGTGCCCGCTCGAGGAAATTGATGAACAATGGGAGAACAATGTTACAGTGCTACATTAAAAAACAAAAAGAAACTATTCACCACTATAATGTTTAAGAAGGGATCATGGGTTAATAAATCCATTCTTTTCAGAGTCATATATTCTGCTGGAGATATTATATTTTCTGGAATGTTTTTAAGAGAAGTTTGAACTGAAGTAAGCTTGAGAGACAGCGACCCATTGAGGGGCCACTGGACCATGTTTAGCTGAACAGTCACTGGATCAATAAATGCAGCTATACCACTTAATCTAGTTGTATTTTAAACCTATGACCTATTTTTGCCTTAGTGTGAATCTGTAAGAAGGCCTGTTATCCATCCATTTTAATTGAAATATCAGTGTATTTCAGACTCACATTTGATGAGAAAGTATTTACTTGGGCAGTGCTGAACCAAGACTCACTTCCTCGCACCCCTTCCACTGGGAAGAGAACTGGAGTTAATGCTTTTAGGCTAGGAATAGCATCTATTCTAGTATCACATCACATACATTGATCCTTCAGAGCTTTGAAGAAAGAACAGAATATTAGTTCCCTCATTGCCCAAGGAGGATGTTAACCTGCACCCCTGAAAGAGTGAGGACACCACTAAAGTCACCTTCCCCCGCTGGATGGGCCAGCTGCCGACTGTGAACGGGAACTTGGTTAGAGTAAAAGATTCTTTGTCAGGAATGTGGAAATTGTGACATTAGGGACTAGCCCGGGCTAGAGGATAAAGCTTCAATGAAATTTGCAAGTTCATTTTGGTTTATATACCTGTTGGAGCTGAGACATTAAATACAGAAGGCTTTTAATCTAGGTATTTTAAACACTACTTGATACCATGGACTAGTGTCACTCAACAGAGAGTACTTCAAGGACAGAGCTATCTCTGAACCAGAATAAGACCCCAGGAAGGCTGATTCAGCCCAGAGCATTTGGGACGGGGTTATTTTCTTTTGTTTCAACGTTCACTTTTGACAGAACTGGCTTTTCTCTTCGCCCCTGCTGGAGAGCTAATAACTTCCTTCTCGTCCACCTTACTCCAGTCCCCCCCCCCCCCACCACAGGCTAGTGCGGCTGACTTGGCGTGCTGGTACGCTGTGAGTTTTATTGACATTTTTGTTTGCTAGTCACTTGCTATCAAGACATAATGAGAGATATCCTAAGTAATCAAACACAAGTAGGAATGGGCAGATTAGCTTGGCAACAAAACAACATGGAAGAAATAACCGTGGAGAGTTGGCTGTGATTTTATATTAGAGCCCATTACAGACAATACAAAAAGAAGATTACAGCCAACCCTTTCCTGGCTCAGAGCACTATTTGTTCTCGAGATTTCTAAAGATATGTTCAATTCCTGACCACATCTGAGAGTTCCATATCTGTGGTTAACATTGAAAATAAATAATCCAAATCAGCTTGGCCATATTAACTGTGAAATTCACTTTACTAGTGAGACAGAATTTACTTCAGGCCATATAGGTCAATAGCCTTGGAGAGGGAATTCCAAAGATGAAGGCCCTTCAGAGAAAATGCTCAGCCTTCAGACCTGTGTAGTTCTAAATCAGAGGGCTTAGCACCTCCAAGCCCTCCAGCTGCTGTGAGGGCAAACCCAGGAAAGAGGTGGCCATTGGATATAACCTAAATCCCCTTTCTGCTGCCTCTCCTCAACCCCTGCAACAGAATGCTGTTGAGGTCCGCTACCTTGATTCCCCCTGAAAGCAAAGAGACAACTCATGAGGTATGGAGGCCTGGAGGGAACAAAGGCAAGTATGATCGTGTGTGAGCTCATACTTTGGCATGATGAAAAGTAGGTACTCTTCAAAAGGTCTGCTCTGTGGCAGAGGGGCTCGTTACTGAGAGCAGAGCTTCACTGTCCACACAAAGGCAAGTGGGGAGGGAAGAGACACAGTGAAGTTAGAATGCAGACAATATGGAACCAGATATTGTTGAATCTTAAAATTGGCCAGCTACTAGGAAAGCTGTTGATTAAAGACATTGGTTAGAGCAGAGAACAAAGAATGGGCTTGATGAGGAGATATGTTTTTCTGTTTGCTTTCTACAGTTATTAGATAAAAATGGTTTATCTTCATCATTTAAAATGAAAATGAGTCTGTGGTAGGTAGAAAGATCCATCCCTACCACAATAGCACTCATCAGATATCTACATGCTAGTCCTAGGATTCTGTGCCTGTTGAATATGACTTACTATCTAACACAGAAGAATTAAGGATGCAAATGGGTTAAAGTTGATAGTGAGCTTAATCTAATAGGGAGAAAAATCGGAGTTATCTTTCTGGACCCAATAAATGACAATCATATATATGTAATAAAAGAGGAGGCAGAAGAGGTAAGAGGTCTATAAAGATGAATGGACCTATTGTTACTGCAACAGAAGATGCAGGAATAATGCCACAAGCCAATACTCTTGGAAAGCCTTTAAAAGCTGTTATCAGCAAACACTTTCTCCCCTGGTGCTTCCAAAAAGAATATAGCCCTTCAGACATCTTGATTTTAATTTTATTGAGACCTAAAATGAACAAATAAAAGAGAATAAAATTAAACTCTGAAATTCAATGAGTCATTGGTAATTAGGGACACAAGGAAATAACAAATCTAGCACATTGACATGTATGTGTGCAATTTTGGCATTAAATTTAGTCTGGTGTGATGATTGCCAATACTTGGGGTAAAGAAAATCAGATTTTTTTAACATAAGGAAAAGGCAAGCTATTCTTTCTGCATGGTAGGCTAGGCTATCATAACACCCTGGTTTTCAGCACCTGCATATGTGTTAATATGCTGGGAAGGAGGACAACATTTATCCCAGGAGAACTAATTTCCAGCACATAGTCAATCTCAACACTGCTAAATTGATTTCAAAGGATGCCTTGTTAAATAGTCAGTCATGTAGCTACTGGCTATTAAACCAAAGAATGGGACAATAACCAATCATCATGTGTTTTTTGAGTACTTAAGCAACAGCTGTTACAAAATACTTCCCTCTGAATTCCCAGAAAGAAAAATTCTTGCTTTAGACCAAGAAGTAGATCATCACTGTGCCACATTTCAGGTCATTAAACAGAATCAGTGTTATAGTTAGAAAACAATTCCATGACTTCAAAATCTTCCAAATTGCCAACACATGAACCTGAGAATTAACTTGGAGTGGGGTAGGTGAGAATGGGAAAATGTGCTTGGATCAATTATACAACATGATCCTGCATTTCTGTAAAAAATGAATATATACTAAAAATGTATGATTTGATCCAACCCTGTGAAATTATTCATTTTTAAATATGAATTTCAAAGCCCCTAACATTTTTTTTTTTTTTTGCTTTTTGAGTCACACCTGGCATTGCACAGGGGTTACTCCTGACTCATGCACTCAGGAATTACTCCTGGCGGTGTTCGGGGAACCATATGAGATGCTGGGAATCGAACCCGGGTCAGCCATGTGCAAGGCAAATACCCTACCCACTGTGCTATCACTCCAGCCCCAGACTTTTAACTATGGATTAATTACCAGCAACTTTTGATAGTCTCTACTAGAGGTATTGGGGAAGACTAGAATGACATTGTTTGCCTGACTTAGGTAAAATTTGTTGAAGACATTGGTTATTTCCTTTTCACCCAGTGACTCTTACTATCAGGTGGCCCCATTATATTTTCAACAAGTGGCTAATAGGAATGAACTGGTGTTAACGGAACTTCATGTCTGAAGAGAAACGAGTGGGTGAGCCCTGGGGCGTGGCCTCCTCTGAATGAGCAAGCACATTTTCAACACAATTGGCTGCCTAATCGCGTGTTGCAAACTTGGCATTTGGATGTGTAAGCAATTATGTTTCAGCTAAAAGCCTTGGTTGGTAAAGCTTTTGTTCTCCATTTCTTACAAGTGAACTAACAGAGGGAAGAAATTGGTATGGAAATGGTTTTCAGTATGTTTTGCTTTGCTTTTTAACTTTTCTTTTCAAAACATTTTTCAATTAAGCTAGCCAACTGATCCAAGGTTTATTATATCTCCTAATACCACATAAAATAGATAACAAAAAGAACACAGGGGATAATAAAAGAAGTTTTTACAACAAAACAACTCGTGATGAAAAGATCTACATGTTTGTATTAAACCACATCATTTTAATGTACTGAGTTCCTCTTTCTACTGCCACAGAGTTAATTCTCATTATTGAGAATGGTAACACATGTACTATTAGTTCCAGAAACGTCTCCTGAAGTAAACCTTTCACAAGTCTAGTTAACATATGAACACTGGCATGTACCACCAGTAGCTCACACTTGAATGTGGTTTAATTAACAGAGATTGCAGCTCCAGTGTCAACATGCTAATAGACTGTGTAATCTAAAGGTTCATGAGATAGGACGCATATTTTCTAAACCATTATAGAACAATAACTGTAAAAGTCAAAAAGTTCTGAATATAATCTTTCCAGTAAGCAATTCTATCACAATTGTCCAGTGAAACTCATTTGGCTTATGTTGCTAATTATTTTAAAAATATTAATTCATTGGTGCCAAAACACAATAGTTCATGGTGCCCCAAATCACTTGTGAAATTAAGCAGACACAAAGAAACACATTTAGAAACATTCGTGGTTGGTGCCAAAGAGATAGTACTGCAGGTACTTGCCTTGCACAAGTCTGATCCAGGGTCCAACAATGGCATAGCATATGGTCCCTTGGGTACCGCCAGGAGTAATTTCTGAGTATAGAGTCAAAAGAAATCTCTGAGTACAAATGAGTTGGCCTCCAAACAAAAACAAATACTCAAAACAGACATGTTTGCCATAAAAATGTGGAATTTAGTATCTACAACCATTTGTTCCTCTAATCGTGGCCTGTGGATTGCACATGATGTTTCTGTAATCCAGATAATTTTAGAGCACTCCAACTGTCATCATGAATTAAAGTATATTTATGATTTTCAATTAAAACATTTCTGAAAGAAAAATCAAACTCAAATGCCCTATATATGCAACTGTATGAAAGAAAATACTCCACACATGAATCCCAGTTTTCCTAATTGTGATAGTAATAATGTCACCAGAGCCCTTTCTTACACTGAATAATGCCATATGATAAATGGGACTATTATTTCACATGATTTTGAGCATCAAATAAGATAAACATATGAGAATTTGCTTAGGTTAGTGCCTGAACAATATTTAAGAGAAAATCACCTTAAACCTCCAGCTTGGGTGCTGGAGGGGTATTTATTGTAAGTAAGGCACTTGCCTTGCAAGCGCTCCATCTAAGTTAGTTCCGAGCATCACCAGGAGTTATCCCTGAAGACAGAGCCAGGAGTAAGTCCAGAGTGCTTTCAGGTGTGTCCCTGCACCAATTTTTGTTTCAAACGTTCAACTTTATAAACCAGTATTTCTGGTCTATGAGATCCATAAGATTTTAATGAACCTAAATGGTTCTGAAAGCTGATGGCGTGGTCCAACTCATCTGCTCACAGAGGAACACAGCATTTACTGGTGGAAAGACACCAAGACTGCAAGAGACTCACCTGAGGATGTTGGGATATCAGTGAGGTGGGTGTGCATCTGATTTCAGCCGGGACCTGGGTGTTTGCATTTCCTTTGCTCATGTTTTCGTGGGAGGTCTTTGGATATTATCCTTAAACACTTTAAACACTTCAACACTCTCTCTGCCTTGCACCTGGTGGGACCTCTCTCTCTCTCTCTCTCTCTCTCTCTCTCTCTCTCTCTCTCTCTCTCTCTCTCTCTCTCTCAACTCTAGGCCTCCCCTATTCTAATTCCATCCCAGGAATGCCAGGAGTAAGCCCTGAATACAGTTGAATATGGTCCCAAACTCAACAAATGAAATATAAAGAAATCAAAAGAAATAAACTCTAGACCTTACTGAAAGACTAAAAAAAATAGATTTTCAAAATACATTTGTGTGTGTGTGTGTGTGTGTGTGTGTGTGTGTGTGCGCGCACGTGCGCGTTTGTGTTTGGATCATACCTGGCTTAACTGAGGACTTAGTCCTGGCTCTATGCTCAGGGATCATTTCTCGCAGGGTTGGTGAAGTAGGGCGGACAATTACATTTTTAATTTCTCATGTTCAGCATGACCACCCTAGTACTTCCTATATGTGAATAAAGCTTGTCAAAATTAAGTAATAAATATATACAATATATAATATGCACCATAACAGTTTTTGAATGAATATATGTAATGAACGACCAGGGCTCCGGCAGCCGAAGACCTCCAGGACCAGCCACCACCATGCTGAGACCACTCTCCGCACACATGAAGGTACTGGCAGAGGGACAAAGCCACGCGGGTTCCGGGGCCGAGACCTCCAAGCCTACTCGGATTGGAGTCGAGCATCTTCCACCCAGATCCTCCAAATTCCAGTAGGTGGGGGTCACACCCACCACCTGGCCCCCTGGCACCATGTAATCCCATCAGCGGCCAAGACTCAGAGACTATAAAATCCAGGTCCCGGAACCGCGCGGCCGCATTTGCGGCCGCACGACATCTTATCAGAACTTTTTTTTATGACATCTTATTGTCTCATTCCTACTTTGGACAAACTTGCAGGCTATCGAATGTAGCCTGCCCACAGGGCAGAGTCTGGCAAACTCCCCGTGGCGTACCAAATATGCCAAATACCAGTAACAATGATGGGTCTCATTCTCCTAAAGAGCCTTGAATATAATCTCAGGGCTAGGATGAAAGAGACGTTACTGGGGCCTGCTCGAGGCAATCGACGAATAACAGGATGATGAAATGAAAAAAATATGTAATGAACTTAGATTTTCACTCTTTGTGAATTTTTTCTCAGCAATTATTGGTCATGAAAATAAATCAAATTATTTATCTTTCTTTATTTTCATATACATATATTTATATATAAGTATATATTTCTTCTTTGCTTCAAATAATTTACTTCCTGCCTTAAAATAATTTACTTCCTTCCTTCCAACATATAAATGAAAACATATATTTCTTCCTTCCTTTCATATATATATATAAAGAAATATTTATTATTTATTATTAAATAATAATAAAGAAATTTAAATATACATACACACACACACACACATATATATATATTAATTCTGGGCCAAAGTTGGTGAATTTCAGGGCTTACTCCTGTCTCTGTGCTAAGCAATCACTTCTGGTGGTGCTTGGGGAATCATAGGTGCTGGGATGGAACTAAGGTTGGCCGCACTTAAGGCAAGTCTTTTTTCTTTTTTTCTTTTTCCTTTTCCATAGTATCACCTTGAGATGGGGCTGGAGCACAGCAGCAGGGCATTTGCCTTGTGTGGGGCCAGCCCAGTTGAGCCGGGTTCAATTCCTTCACCCCTCTCAGAGAGCCCGGCAAGCTACTGAGAGTATCTCGCCCGCACGGCAAAGTCTGGCAAGCTACCCGTGACGTATTCAATATGCCAAACACAGTAACAACAACTCTCACAATGGAGACGTTACTGGGCCCGCTCGAGCAAATCGATGAACAACAGGACAGTGCTACAGTGCTACATCTTGAGATACACAGTTACAAAGGTGGTTATGATTGGGTTTCAGTCATACAATCTTTTAATACTCCTCTCTTCACTAGTGCCCCTCCTTTCCCTCCTGCTAGCCCCACTCCACAGTCCCCAAGGCAAGTCTTGACCCCTGTACTTTCTGGTCCCCTTGATATATTTGTTATTTTTACAGCATTCTTACTATTGGTTGGCTTCTAACATTCCATTTTTGATTTAAAGTTATACTACCAGGATGAGCAGAGGTACTTGGAGACAACTCTCATTAAAAACTAAGGAGAATACTCCTGCATTAAAATAAATAAATAAATAAATAGATATACTAAGGAGACATTATGGGCTGGCAGAAAATTACATCAGTGCTTGGTGATCCTTGTGTAAACTCTGAATCCCCAAACCATGTCTAAGTTGAAAGAGGCGTAATAGTAATACTACGTACATTTTTATTAAAATAAAACAAAACAAAACACAAATAAGGAGAGAATATTGACAACCTGAATATGGGACAAATTAAGGGAACTGCACAAACAAAGGCAGACTCCAACATTGAGAGGACAAGAGGCACAGTAAAGAGGATGTAAATAGGATTGTTGTAAAGAGGATTCCTGAAAGTTTGCAAATTACAGAGACCTCCAAGGGATGAGAAGTCTAATGGAAGACTGAATTAGGTACAGTTTTTCAGTGAAAAGCTGATACGCCTCAGATTTGATACTGGACTCCATATGCTGTTTGTTCATAAAGTAGATCAAACAATAATTACTCTCAGTTGTCTTACTTCCTTCCTTGCTTCCCTCCTTAATTCCTTCATTCTTCCTCCCCCTCTTCCTTCTTACTCCCTTTTCTCCTTCCTTTTTCTCCTTCCTTTTTCTCCTTCCTTCCTTCCTTCTCCTTCCCTCCTTCTTTCTCCTTCCCTTCTCTTCCTTCTTTCCTTCCTTCTTCTCCTTCCCTTCTCTTCCTTCCTTCCTTCCTTCCTTCCTTCCTTCCTTCCTTCCTTCCTTCCTTCCTTCCTCTCCTTCCTTCTCCTTCCCTTCTCTTCCTTCCTTCCTTCTTCTCCTTCCCTTCTCTTCCTTCCTTCCTTCCTTCCTTCCTTCCTTCCTTCCTTCCTTCCTTCCTTCCTTCCTTCCTCCCTCCCTCCCTCCCTCCCTCCCTGTTTCCCTGCCTGCCTCCCTGCCTGCCTCCCTGCCTTCCTGCCTCCCTGCCTCTCTCCCTCCCTTCCTCCCTTTCTCCCTTCCTTCCTGTCTTCCTGCCTTCCTACCTTCCTGCCTTCCTTCCTGCCATCTTTCTTATTTCCTTCGTTTTCCTTCTCTTTTCTTTTTCTTTCTTTTCTACCCATAATCAATTCCTCTATTAGAAATATTTGTTTTAGCTCCTATACTCAGCACTCTACTCTAATACAACTTACATTTTGAAGTTTTTACAAATATTGATAAACAGATATGGGGGGATGGGAAGAACTGCAATTTTCTCGTTTCAATTCCATGGGAAGAACCCAGAAGGTGAAAATAACTTTTCCATGTGTTCTTTGATTTTGGAGACCAAAAAGGTCAGTTTCTTACTTATTCTTGCACAAGTGATTGACTGGACTCAGGTCTGACTCTCAGCTGGGAAAAGATAGGTGCTGGGAGTTGGTTGTGGGGGTTTGAGCCACACCCAGTGGAACTCAGGGTTTAACTTCTGGCTCTGCTTGGGGATCACTCTTTGGCTGTGTTTGGGAGACCGCACAGGATTCTAGGGATAAAATGGATTCCTTGCCTATAGTCAAGTTCTTTAAAACCTGTAAATATCTTTCTTCATCCTTGGTCTTAAATATTCTGTTGGTAAAGTTAAGATGGACCTGCCAATCTATGTCTGTTTGGAGAAATTGATATGGCATGAACATAGTCACAATTTGGGCTATAGAAACAAGAAAAGCAATGTTAATTTATGATGATGATAAGAAGCTGGAACAAATCTCCAACAGGAACTCTGATGGTCAGCTACGGAATCCTTTGAGCTATATAGGAGATTCTACATTTGCAAGAACAAAGGCCCCAAGAACCAGAATTTCAGGGAATGGAAGAGCAGGGTTTATGTCCAGCATTTGTATTCTGACAAGTGTGCTTGCATATCATCTAGTTTGCCGTCCAGGTGGGTTCTGATGAATAGGAACAGATTACAAATGAGAACTTTCATTAAGGCAGAACTTCCTCATTAACTGGGAGGCTTCTCAAATTTCTATGTTTGGCACTAAAGAAGTTCCTATAGTTGAAATATTTAACATTAAGGACTTTTTTTTAAGAACTATCTCTCAGAAAAATGTCTCTTCTATGCGGAGATTACAGAGATAGCACAAAGTGAATATATCTTCCTGAGCATTATCTGGAAGTCCCAACACCCACTCCCAAAGGAGGAAAAACCTTCCCTTCCATGTAACAAACAGATCTCCTACTTGACTTGAAATGAAAGAATAAGCCTGCCCTGCAGCCCAGTGAAAATTTTAGTCTTCATTGTAAAGCTCCCATGTGCTCTTAGTGCATGCCTTAATTTCTTTAGAACCGTGGGGTCACATGGGGCAGTTTCTGAATGCCTACTAGGCACGACGATCAATATTTAGGGTGTCATATCTAATAGAAATTCACTAAACGTATATTTTTCAAAATTTCACTTTCTACTTACTCTGTTTTTAACACCAAAACTTAAAATTATTCCTAGTTTATATATCCCATTCACTGATAAGCTTCTAAGTTTTGGGCTATAGTTGGAGTGCTTTTCCAATTTAATTGCCTTAGAAGGACCAAGCATGGATTGGTAAATGAGTTACTCTTATCAGTAAGCCTTCCTTTCCTGTTGTCATCACAGAAATCACTAGCAGATAATGGTGATTTCTTATAGTGTGAAGTTTGTAAGGCCTCAAGATCCATCATCAGATATTTCTTGAGTTTCTATTGTGTATCAGGTAGCTAATATGCATCAGAATTGACCAATTATATGGAAGTAGTTTTCCATTCAATTAACTTCCCTTAATGTATAAAAAATTACATCTACACTGCCCAACTTTATTTCAAATAAGCTGGAATGGAGACTCTTGTACTAAAGGGCTAGTCAAGAGAACTAAATTTTTCAATACGATCAATATTTTCTGAAAAGTTAATAAACATGAGTTGTTTGTGTGGCCCTATGTGAAAATAATGTTTATTGATTTAAATTCTGTATTCAGAATAGTTACAGTGATAACTAAATATTAAGTTGCCTAGTAGCCATCTATTAGATATTCAGCATCATTGCTTACAATAGATCTGAGTTACAAAAGATAAATTCTTGGGCCCAGAAAGTAGCTCAGTGGTAGAGCACATTTTTTGAATTTGTGAAGCTCTGAGTTCCATCCCTGGCACAAGAGCAATTATTTTTTATTTTAATAAAAATCAAAAAGATTCTCTCTCTTCCAAATCATAATATCTGAGTTCTTTGCCATACATGAGAAAATGTACATACAAGGAAAATGTCTTCCCCCTTTTTTGATTATTTAGGGGAAATATATCCATATATTTATGGTATATGCATATACACAAGGGTATATGCACATATGTATATATTCTTTCCTACCAAGGTTTATGAAGCATCTCTGTAGATGCCTGATTTCCATATGACTATCTTGAATTTTATGTATCATATGTGTTCAAGTGATCCAAGATTATTTCTAAATGCTAGAGAAAACGATTATAGTATCAGAATGTCCTCCTTAGAAAATTCGAATTGCAATAACTGACTGCTCCTGAAAAAAATGAGAGCTACCAATGAATAGATATTCCTGTAATATAATAGCTTTAAATTGATCAGGAAAGAAAATTAAGAAAATATTTCCATTTTAGGTAGAAACTATTACAGGATTATTTATAATGGTGGTAAAATGAAAATAATAGTTAAATAATAAATGAAAAATCATGCATAAGAATTTGAATCAAATCAGTATTTAATAGTAGCAATTACATATATATTTATATAAAGAATTAGATGTCTCTGAGAGTAGAGACAATAAAAATGCTGCATAATTTCATGAGGTGCATAAATTATCATGGTCATTAGGAAATAAATTTAATCTGTAAGATGTTTATATAACTTTTTAGTTCTTTACAGTTTATTAAGGACTGGAGTGATAGTACTGTGGTAGGGTGTGTGCCTTGTGCGTGGCTGGCCCAGCCCAGCCAGGTTCGATTCCTCCGCCCCTCTCTGAGAGCCGGGCAAGCTACTGAGAGAATCTCACCTGCAGGGCAAAGCCTGGCAAGCTCCCCATGATGTATTCGATACGCCAAACACAGTAACAACAAATCTCACAACGGAGACATTACTGGGCCCACTTGAGCAAATCGATGAACAATGGGAGGACAGTGCTACAGTGCAGTGCTACAATTTATTATTAGCATTGAGATAATTTCTATTACCAAAGACCAAAGTAAATATGTGCATTAATAATAACAAGCCTTTCATATTACTACCATGTTTTTTAATATCTAGTGTGTTACCAGATAAAATGCTTTTATTGAAGTTCTATTGATTCAGTTGGTTTCTTGAGAGTTAGCTGTCAAGATTAAGGACATTAAATAAGAACACACATATTGGTGTATTGCAAACTTGCAAAGACTCCTAGCTTGGTACTCTTAGCTTTTTTTTTTTAGTGTAAATTTGTGACCTGTGGAAGATAAGATTATCAAAATTCTTTATAAGTAGAAATGTCATTTTAAAAGTTTTATGACATTTTGAGATTTCCATTTAAATTCTTTCAGTACAACTCATCAGATTGGTAACTTCAAAACTGCATTTTCTCTTCAGTGCTGTCATTTACATCTGTATAGAGGTAGGGTCAACAGGGAAGCCATTGTCAGGAATTATCTGTTACTTGCCCTGCACTGTGACACTAGGGTGGTTCAGGGTTCTTCCTAGTATCAGCATTTCTGAACAGTATAAAAATAGTTCTACACAGTCTCCCAGGATGATAACAAACTGTTTTCCAACACAAGGAGGATCTGCATGTGATTAAGAAGACAATCAGATCAAGTTCTAAACTCTTTGAAAGAGTTCAAACCTCTTTAGTTTTAAAATGATGACATTAAAAGTTGAAAAAGACACACCATGTCTGTTGATACTAGGGACATTCTTCTTAGCATTACTTTTGACTTTTTATCTTTTTATTCATTCTCCCCTTGATCACTGCTCACTCTCAAACCTTCTGACGTCAGTAATAATTAGAAATGACAAAGCAATCTTCTCTCTCTTTCACCTCTCTCTCTCTCTCTCTCTCTCTCTCTCTCTCTCTGTTTTTTTTTTTTTCTACAGGAGTTTCTTTAGGAAACTACATGCCCAAGAGTTTAAAATTGGTAAAAGAGCTCTTGAGGAACAGATTGACTGATACTAACTCAGGTAAGTATTTAAGGCAGAGTGTGAAATCAACAATATATATTGGAGCCAGAAAGCTATGGTTTGTTGTATTTCTGAATAATACGTGTATATTCGTGTTCCTGTGTGTGTGTGTGTGTGTGTGTGTGTGTGTGTGTGTGTGTGTGTGTGTGTACTTGCTTTGAAAAAAACACTGGTGTTAATGTATGGAACAATTCCCCAGAAAATTGGTCTCTTTACCTCTCTAACATCTATTACTGATCTATCCACTTATACAGGTGTCACGTTATTTTTTTCCCCCAATATTGCGTGAACAAATAGAATAATATGTCAAATGCTGGGTAAAGCCACATTTTCTTTTCTCAATATACATAGTATTACACAGTAATCTTATACTGTGGTGTTTAAAAAGTTTTCATGCACTTTTAAGATTAGCTAACAGCAAAAAGATGTGGCTTATTTTTGTTTCGTTTGTCAGCAATTTAAGTGTTAGCATATGCCCGAATCTCATTTTGTGAAAGATTTGATACAGTCAGGACAGGATACTTAGCTTTAGAAATGGTTAGAAAGTGACTTGCCTATTTCTGTTCTTTTTCACTTAGATTTTAAAGTTGTTATATTTTTAATTTATAAAAATTCAAAATAATTTAGTTTTAGTCATGAAACTTTTAAAGTATAATTGAATCCTCCATGAATACAACACAGTATATTCAGACAATAGTGCCTTCAATTTTTGGATGACATGAGTTTGGATTTAGTTTTCACTACAAAGCATTTGCCATGTGAAATTTTTTCTTCCTTCTTCTTAAATCACTAGTTTTAATCTCTAAATTGTTCTCTATCCATTAAAACATAGACAGTGCCAGACTGGATTCATATCTTGCTTTTATTTTTTTTTTAATTTGAGGGTGGAACAAATCAAGGTTTATTTAAATAGATGTCTGGGCAAGTTTGTGAAATTAAAGTTTTAAATTTGAACTTTAATTTTATTTGAAACATTCACTTTTGGGGATAATAATTTCCTGGAATGGTAAAGTTCTGTTAGTAAAATCAGTAAGCTTTATCAGGGTAGATGGTTTTTATTCTCAAATATTCTCTATTACAACAGAGTTGCGTGATCTTCCTTTGTCTCCAGTCACTGAGGCTCTCCATTTAAATATACAAAATGAAGAATTGGTTAAATATTTAGCTCCTTTTCTACTCTACTTCAGAATCAATGATTAGGGATAGAGTCCTATTTTATGAAACTTTGTATTCAAACTTAAAGAAAAATCATTATTGTTGTTCTTATCATGTTATACACCAAATTTTGGAGACAAAAACAAAATAAAAACATATGATAAATTTTGAAGAAAAAAATGAGGGACTGGATTTACCTGGCTCTTCAATATGGTTTTGAAATAAAGCATCTAGGATTAAAAATGAAAAAAAATGAAGATGATACAAATGCAATATTTGATATAATAAAATCTCAACTATACATTTATAGAAATTCAAGTAGCTTTAGATACAAGAAGTTAAGAAAATCTAAGTAGTTTTAATACCATAATAAAACATGTTGGGTGTGAATAAAGTCTTATTAGTTTATTTTGAAAAAAAAAACAATAGTGAAAGTGTATTCTAAGGTTCAAGAAAGTAAACATCATTTTCACGTATTTTGAAAAGCAATTCTGTTTTTGTTTTGTTTTGGGGCCACAACTGGCAGTGCTCAGGGCTTATTCCTGGCTCAGCATGGGGGACCACGTGGTGCTTGGTTCAAACCCAGAACAGCCATGTTAAAGGCAAGCACCTTACCCAATGTACTATCTCACCAGCACTGAATACCAATTTCTTAATCTTTGTAAAACTCTTTAGTCAATGGTTCAGTGGGATAGAAAAGATGAAATCATATGTAAAAGATATCTATATCTACTCAACATATTCAGATTATTTTTTTAAATTGTAATTATTTATAAGATTTAGGCCATGTTTCTTTTGCAAAGGTCCTATTTCTTTTCACCTATATAGACTGTGGACTCTTCCAATAATTCTAAAAATGTCATCCCATAGAAAGATACTTATACTACCTTTTTAAGTTTCTTAAATCATGGTGCAATGCAGAGGGGGAAAAATCATTACTGTTTTAAGGTCCACATGATGTCAAATTCTATTTAGAATAAGAATATGAAAACATAAGTTGATTATGTGAGAAAGCAAATTTTGAAGTTGACAGTAGTTTTTACTAAAACAATAAGCCCCAGTTTTTACTGACTGAATTTTGGATAGACTTATTTAAGAATCTCTAACTTAAGAACATGATTTTTAATAAGTTGTGGGACACATATACACAAATTTATATCTTGGCTCTGGCAAGGAAGAATGTTCTCTTGGAAAGAATAAAATCCTAGGGGTTATAAATGGGTGAAAAAGAATTAGATTTTTTATTTATACTTCAAAATGTAATCAAGTGAATGAAATGGCTTCATATACATTTTTTTACATCAATCAGCAGTGACATACTCTTCATACATTAATTTTATAGGAAAATGTACATCTTTTTCCTTTTTTGGCTAAGTAAAATTTGCCAAGTGTTCATGGACAAAAAAAATGTAAAAGCAAAAAACAAACCGCCCCAAAACAAAAAGACCCAAAACCCTTTCATTGCACCCCAATCTAATGAAATAATGAGGATAAGCTTTCTGGCATTAAAAAAGCTATTATTAAATGTGTAGTAATATTGGCATGTATAAGATAATGTTTCATAAATTCTCCAAAAATGTTAATGCCCAATTTGAAACTCTGCAACATAGTCTAATGGATTTGGTGACTGAACCTGCCCAGGGACATTGAAGTCCTGGATGGTTTGTTTTCAGTGTACTTCCGTAGCTCTATTCTTAGCTGACTAGTCTTCAATTCCCTAATCACATAGAAATGCATTCTTATGAAGTTAAGCGGCTGTAGACACAGAGTGCTGATGACATTCTCTTCATATCTGAGTTATCTAAAGAAAACCCAGTTAGTGGTAATTCTACCAAATACTTGTAACATTCACATGAAATTTTAATTGATTTTCAAACAGTACAACTGTGCCATGAATCTGACCACATAGAATATATGCTTTAAGCCCACTAGGTTTAAGCAATTGTGTCTTTGCCGACTAAAACTATGCAAAATAAGATCTGATAACTCCCTGGTGTTAGAGGTAGACAGTTTTCTTTCAAATCCTAGGTTTGGTCCTTTATTTTATTCAGCAGTGAAAGCCATGAATACAGAACGAATAACAGCTGTTACAATTCTCAACCATGACTTCTAACGTCAGAGAATTCAAAGTATGAACATAGTACACAGTAATGAAAAGTATCAAAAATTAGTTTACCTCAAAAAGATAAATAAAACAGATATATTTCACCAATACATAAACAGATGTTTGTGCTACAGTTAAAATTTGCTGTATACAAAAGATCATAGTCCCCATAATCAGCTTATGATAGAAGCAAGAATACATGAGCCATTTAAATTGTCAGACATTATGCTTTATAAGGTATGCACAGAAGTTCAAGCAATAAATACATACATTAGTTCAAAGCCTTACAATAGCTACGCAAAGCAGATGCAGAAAAGCAGATTTGCTATTACTAGCAAGCAATGATATAAGAGTAAAAATCATGAAATGCATTAAAGCAACATTTTTCTTAGAAAAAGTCTGGTCATTTATGGGTCCACCAACATTTTTTACATAATATGCACAATTATCAAAATACAGACCAAGCATTTCAGAAAACTCCAAAAAACCTAAAATCTATTTTCAAAGCAATTGCAGTTTTGGAGGTTTTTCTGGTATAATGTGCAAGCAGCTATTTTTTTTTAAATTGTATTCATATAAAACCCATGCAAAACTCTACAGGTATATGCATTCTGTGGCTGAGACTTCCTTTCAAAAGTTTTGTAACTGAGGTATGCATACTTTAGCATTGTAGTCTTAGGCCACCCTCCCGATGGTACAGCTCTCACAGTTACTTTCAGTCCATCAAAGCCTTTTGAACATGTACCTGAAAGACCCATTTCCCTTCAGATAACCCACACAGCAGGATCCTAGATGACTGAAAACCATCCTTCGCAATACCCATCTTTCTTTCAATACCATACCATAAACTTCCCGTTCTTTGATCATGACCCAAAGACAAACATAATGAAAAGTAGCAGTTACTGTGACGTTCTCACGTTTCATGCAATCTGCCATAATTGTTCTAATTTTTTTCTTTTTTTTTCTTTTTTTTCTTTTTTTTTTTTTTGCAGAGGTAGAAGCTTTCAGAAAGCCTTTTGGGTAAGTGGGAAAACCCTTTTGAAAGCCGTTATGTCCTTTTATTTGGTGTGATAGATGACTGGGTATCTCTCTAACTCTATTTGCTGACTTCAGCAAAGAATAAATGATGAGCTTACTTTGCAAGAACCAGCTCCGTCACATGGAACTGGTTCATATGTTAAGCTCTAGCAGCCACCTTCTGTCAAGACTGTTTGTAAAGCAATAACCATAATCAGGTTATGAGGTCCCTTGGTTGGGGGAAAAAGTATTATCAAGACTTGGCACAGCACATGAAAAGCAACACGTAAAGTTTCTAGGTTTTAAGCAAACATCTGACTATGCTATTTTCAACTACACCATAATGTCAGCATTATCATAGTTTTGGGGTTTGGAGTTGTCAAGAAAACCAGCGTTCCAACAATTTGGCCTGTGCAAGTCTTTGAAAGGGAGTGTATTGTTAGTGTTAATATCCCGTATAAGCAGAGGCAGAATTTATATGTAACTTTGGTTTGACTGAAAATAAATACCATGGACTACAATTGCTATATTCTTTGCTTTCAGTGTAAAAACTCAGCTAGATCACTTTAAAATCAATATGAAATTAATTTTTGGCTTTACTAGACCTTTTATGTTTGGTTCCTACTTTTTGTTTTTTTTTTCATTATAACTTAAGACTATAAAAAATAGTACACAACAAAGATTAGGACCATACAAGACATCTTCTAACAACATGTATTCACCACTGAAAAGAAGTGAGTGGATGGGGAAAACAGAAACACAATGTACTCTCTATATAACAATATGCAATCTGCATTTGCATCAAGTACATCATCGTTTTGGTCAGTGATCCACATTTGTTGCTTTCTAGCATATCATAACTTCCACTGCAGATTTTGTCCTCACCTCTGTCTTTAATGAAAGCAAATCTTCGTTGCATTTAGATGGACTTTTGGCCTCAGAAGATTACTCTGTGACTGAATTAACTTTAGGTTTTGTGGTTTTTATTTTTGTCATATTTGATTCTTTGTTTAGGGCTAAATGAAAAGATCCCAGAGGTCATCAGAAAACAGCAGGTAGTTCATGGAAAAGGTTCCTTTGTACTAATTGAAGTTACAGAAGGCTGACCAAAGCATGTGGCTGCTTCTGTCCTTGAGCTCTTGGCCATGGTTAGAGTTGGCTTTGGTTTGCAGCTGTAGCCTTTGACTGTGTTTGCAGGTAGACAAAGCTTTATCACAAGGAGGTAAAGAGTACAGTTGTAAGATCTATGCAGATATGCAAATGTTTCTATGGTGCTTGCACAGATAATGTTAGCTTAGGATTGCACTTTACATCTTAACACTAACAGCACAGACTGGAAGCCTAAGGTTTTAGATGGTTGCAACAGTCTAATTACTGTGTTTTGTAATAACTAACTTATGTCATTTACAGTTGGTGGCACCAACATAAAAAACTAATGTTCTGTTGTTTAAAATTCAGCTAGATACAAGCAGTGACACTAATTTCTGATACTACTCCTGTGCAAATTAAAAACAATAGCAACAAGTTGAACTTGACCAGCAATTGTTTCTAACATTACAACTACTGAATGCTGGAAAATTCACATTAATGAAACTAACACTATTTTTGGCAGTATATGAGGCGCATTTGCTTTCTACAGGACATGTATCCTCATATTCAGTCATTTCATGAACCTTTAAGAGCCACATTTTTTAAATGGGCAAAGCCATAATAGAAAGAACAGTTTTTTTTCAAGAAACTCAGTTTTTGTCATTTTTTTTCTAAAAAAAAAATAAGAGAAGAAACAAGCAATTTGCCTGTTGGTACTGAATCCCAAAGGGCTGGCTTAATAAGTTCCTTTAGGGCTGTCTCCTTTTCCCATGCTTAATAAATAGTCACAGTAAAAATTTGTCAAATATTCATGGTTGTGGAGTGGTTATGAAGGTCAGTGATATGTCCCTTCACTGAGGTTTCCCAAGTCAGTTCTCATTCCAGATCTTCAGATAAAGGCTCCTCTTCAATCTCTCTGTCGTCTTCTAATTCTGGACTGTGATTTGCTGTTGTCACTAAGGACATCGGGCAGTCTTCATCCTCTGCAATCACGGGTTCTTCCTTGACATGGATCGAGTGTCTGAAAAACATGTAGAGGCATCGAAATTTTACTAAGTGACCCACACATGTATCTTGACCAACTTTGCGGTCAACTGAAAGAAGGCAAGAATGCTCAACACTGTCATTCTTAAAAACTGGATCTGATTGACGGCATGAGCTGGTTCGAGACATGGTACTTTAGAGTAGAACCGGGGGGGGGGGGGGGAGCGGGTTCTGGTAATGTGAGCATGGAATCCCACATGCTGTGCTCTTTAGGTTAAACATCCAGTTCTTGGCATTCCTTCCA